>NW_019103086.1:203631-312133 GCF_001856785.1 Myzus persicae | reverse complement strand
TTTTTTTTACTACTTGCTTACGAGTAATATTATTTGTGTATGTTGCCGAAACTCCAACAGTTTTCATCCCAGATTTATATGAAAACACTTTTTGTTGGGTAGTTTTGAAAATATTGGTTTTTATTAGGTCTTTTACAACAATTTTGTAATTAAAAAATTTGAAGTTACAATCATATATATTAACAGTAGTCCATTTTTTAAAATGTTCATGATAAGTGTTTGGGGAAACTGTAACTTCCTTATTTCGTAATGACTTCTTAATACGACCAAAAACTTGGTCTGGTGGCATATAGCTATGGCCACGAACAGGAAAGTAATGTTTTATTTCTGTGAAGTGAATTGTTTTGTAATTAATATAGTGAAGTAAAGCTGCCATCACATATTGATTTTTATTTTGTGCTGAGCACGAGTCAGAAAATAAATTTAATTAATAAAGATGTTATTTCATTAGGCCCTCTACCACTATCAGACCCTAACCAAGTCAGGGGCGGCTCCAGAGCCTAGGTTAGGGGGGGGGCCAAGTTATAATTTCACAAAATCTTATAACAAAAAGAAAACAACAATTTTTACAACACAAATTCAAGACGTCTATTTTTTAAATTTGCAAAAATATCAATAATATTATCTATTTGATCTAGAATATTTATTTTATTATAAATATTAAGTAGGCATAATGCTGATAGTCTATCTTCACTCATACTTGAGCGAAGCCAGGTTTTAAGTCTCCGAAGTGTGGAGAAACTCCTTTCAGCGGAGGCAACACTAACTGGTAAAGTTGATAATATTTCCGTGTGGAACCTTCGCAACTCGCGGGTGGTGTAACAATTGCAGGTGTCATGATAGCTTCGTGAACACTGTTGCCATCGACAGCGATATCGTGGTCGTCCATGTGTACGGCTCCGCAGTTTTCATCCGGTTGGATTGCGTTAATCCCACTTCAGAAGTTGTAGGCGGTGTCGCTTTTACGCCGACCCATAATTAATCAACATAACATAAAAGACAACTTTATTGGACATAAGAATATTGAAAAACATAATTCATAAATAATTGGTGACATTCCAAAACGTACTATTGCCAAAAACTTGATTTTTCAGGATGAACAGTTTTCTGTTTTCGTTGAATGAAATCTCATANAATGCACCAACTAGATTCACTTTCCCATCGAACAAGATACTGAAGTTGAAAATCAAATCATTATTTCGACTACTTATTTTACCTTTAACTTAAGACATTCATACCATATGGCATACACCAAAGATATTATAACTTATAGTTGAAAAGAACATTATTTTTACCTGACTTCCTTCAGTTAAACCAGCTTCTCGAGATTTCCTTGGTTTATTCTTGTCTTGAAGAAAACTCATCAAGTCGTACCCGAACCACTTTGCACGGAAATCTCTTCCCGCTCCAGATTTTTTCATGGCCTTATATGCACGTCTCTCCCTGGAGTATTGTGAATACACATTTTTCAATTTCCGATCAATTTCATTGGCATCTGTACTTAGTTGCATACCAATTTCTTTTAATGCGTCTGCTTTCTTGAATTTATTTTTGTAGTTCAAATTAGTTGCATCCCACAATATGGGTGATTCCCGGTACAGCTCTATAAGCTTGCACGTGTCATCTACATTCCATTTTTTTTTCGTATTCATTGTAATTATTATAATATGAAATATGAATTATAAATTATTATATAAATATTATACCCAAGTATGAAAATATGGAAATTATAAAATAAATAATTGAACTGAACTACACTGCACAACAAACTAAGTGGTACTAAATGCCTAAATCGCACTATCACACTATAATAATATTAATATAAACGAAATATTATTTTTGACTGTTGGTTATTTTTAAAACATTGTCCACACACGATTGACAATATTCTCCAAAACAACAACAAAACAAAAACCTTTTGATGTTTACCGACACCGCTCGGGACATGACTTTGTTTTTAAAAACACGAACAATTTGTTGGGAAAAACACAATTGTTTTGAAAATGTTTTGATTTTGTCGAAAAACACAGAGTTTCTGTTTTGTTTTACTTTTGTCGTCTCTGTGTGGACCCGGCATTAGAGTGTTTGACGCCGGGGCATTTTTTAATCGGCCAGCCGCTATTAGCTGTACCGCCGCGATCTACCCCCGACGCGATACGGAATCTCCGGGATAGATGGAAATTACTAGATCAATGTCACCAGGCCTTTTGGCGGCGATGGTCAGCCGAATATCTGACCACGCTTCAGGAGCGACCAAAATGGACTCGCAATGTCCCTAATATACGCGTCAACGATATGGTGGTAATCATTGAAAATAACAGTGCTCCATTGATGTGGCGACTTGGTCGTGTTATGGAGGTATTACCTGGGGACGACGGTGTCATCCGTGTTGCAAAAGTGTTAACTAGTACAGGATGCATAACCCGACCCGTTGTTAAGCTGGTTCCCTTACCTACNTTCTCTAATACCAAATGCCTTTTTGCCGATGCATTAAAAAATGCAATTATTTCTTTTAGAGTTCCTATTGTATTTCTTATGGGTACAATTTTAGAGGTCTGTGCCAATGAATTATTCAATGCATGGTTAAAGCAAGGACAGTAAACTGCAATAGGACACTCTTTTTTTACTGTAGTAACTGCTCCATAATCTTCAGACACCATTACAGCACAACCATCCGTGGCTACTCCAACACAACATTTTAAATCAAGTGCCAAATCTTTAGTTAAAATATCTAAAACAATGTGACCAAGAGCCTGTCCAGTAAGTTTGATTTCTCCAGAACCTGATATATCTGTTGACCTTATGGATCTATAAGCATCCACAAAACACACAAAATCTTCATGTACTTCATTATTAATGACATATCTCAAAGTCAAGCTAAGTTGTTCAATACAAGATACATCTGTTGTTTCATCAAACATGATTGAATAGACACCAGAATTCTGAACGTTTTTAAGAATTTGAGATTTAATGACACTTCCGATGCAGTCCAAGAGCTCATTCTGAATATTCTTTCCTATGTAAGTGGCTCGAGAGGAAGTATTTTCCAAATGTTTTTTTAAATTTACATCACCAGAACGTATTCTTAATCGCAGCAATTCTCTAAAATTACCTTCGTTAGAAGTAGGGGAACTTTCAGAGTTACCAGTATCAATGAGTCTACCGTCGTCTCTATGTCCTCTCAATGGTATATTCTGTTGTCCACAAAAAATCAAAGTTTCGATGACCGGCGGAGTCGTTCACGATTTTCTTTAACTTGTTCAAGTCGTTGAGTAGAAATTTGATTGATTACTTTGTTTTTAGGACAAGAATAAGTTTTCAAAAAGTCTTTTCCAGCTAATACAGCATTTATGTGATATTTGTTATCATTATGAACACTAAGGGCCAGTTGTACAGTCTGTGATTAAACTCCGATTACGCTTAATCAGCTGATAACAGATATTTAACCGGCCAAATTCGGACGGTTAAACTGTGATTAACTTTAATCACAGACTGTACAACTGGCCCTAAGAATACCGTCTTTGCCAGTTAATTTGGAAAATTTTAGAAGTGGTTTTGTAACAAGATTTTGAAGGCAATTGTTAGATGATGAAGAAAGTGCAAATATAAAACAGTGTTTACAAAACAATCCTTTGACTATATCAGACACCACTAACCAATGAAATTGCTTCAAATGCATAAATGACGGGGACCGTTTTTTAACTTTACCACTACGAATTTGTTCATTACATGGAAAAATATAGTTTTCAGGTGGGTACCAATGATCATCAAGTATGGATTTTTTAATAAAATCATTTAAGTTACCTTTCCCCATAAATGATCCAATATCTGGTTTTGATATTGTGATACTTGGTGTTACATTGTCCTGAAACAGTAATTATATATTAATAATATGTTACTATATTGGTTAGGCAGGATAGTCAAAAAATAAGAAAAACAGTTGAAATTAGAATAATAGTTATATTATGAATAGAAACTGATTGATTAATTTGATTATTAATTAAATACAAATGAAAATATGAATTAAATTAAACATTAATGCCTAGTGGAGTTACCTATAATTGCTATAAACTATAAAATTTACTAATCAATCTGTTTAAGTCAACACATTGTAAAGCCAACTTTTGCTTATATTATTTTTACTTATTATTATTATTCTTTACTTAAACTTATTAGGTACTTACATCTATTGTTTTTAATTGACCAACTCCTTTTTTGGTATTGGTTATTATATCTTCATCTATTTTCCTTTTAACGGCATCTTTACTGCCTTCCTGTAGCTTAGGTTTTTCTTTCTATTATTTAAAACAATAAATTATGTTGAGATTGTATATCACATCATTACAGAATATAATATATAACATAATATATAATTGAAACAAAATTAATTTTGTCAGGTTAATCAGTCTATTTAGTTACTTGTGTACAGAAGTACAATAAATTAAGTAATTCAAATCAATCAGAATACAAATTAAATATTTTAATACTTCAAACAATTGATTCTATAAACTACACTTGACACACTACACTAAAATATTATATACCTATCTGACTATCTGAATAATTCTTAAAAAATGAAGACGAATCAAGTATAAAGTTTATAGAAAAAATAAAAAAAATATATGTTTGTAATGTTTGATTGTCAATTATGTTATGATAGGTAGTTGATACCTAATAATTACGGCTAGTCGATACAAAAAATTAAAAAACGGCTTTTCATTAAATAATTAAATAGTAAATACATTGTTTAGTTAGAACTTATAAAACATTTTTAACACAATAATGAATGTCGAATGATAAATTATAATTTATATATTGGATAATACATATTTGTTTAGTAAACAAAAACTTGCTGAGTTTAATTTTTGGATCAGTCATCGTTATTCGTTACGGTGCGTAAATGCGTAATGCGTGTTGGCACTATGGTAAACGTAAACAGTAAAGTAGTAAACTGTTTACTTAGGGAGAGCGCACACCAAAGCAGTGCGGTTGCAGTGCGGCGGCGGCAGTAGCGCGCGAAAAACACTGCGTCCGCACCGCAAAAGCGCGCCAAAGCACACCTATGCAGTGCGGCGGCGGCGCGATCTGTTTTATTTTTATTTTTAACTATTTTTACTATTTTGATAACAGTGATTAGTACCTAGTGATTAGTGTTTTTGATTAAAAAATTTTATATTTGTTTTGTTTACTTTATTTTATTTCAATACTATTAAAATTGTAAATATTTAAAATATTAAAATATCCAATGTCAAGTACTGATGAAGACTTATTGGTGTTGTTGTTATTAAACAACAACAACAATAATAATGATAGTCAAAAACGTAAACGCAAGTATTGGGTGCATCCATACCTAAAGAAAAACGCAGACACTCTAGGAACTTTTTCTGTTGCAAAAGAGCTTTCTCTATATCCTGAAAAATTTCAAACTTTTTATAGAATGACACAGAAATCATTTGAAATCTTATCAGAGTTAGTGCGGCCTATGTTACATAAAAAAGATACTCACTTCAGAAAAGCCATTACTGTGGAAGAACGGTTATTGATTACATTGAGGTAAGTATTTAATAGTTTTATTGTTCAACCATTTGAATAAAAATATTAATGTTTCAAAATGTGTCATCTTGTTGCATTCTAACTTGAAAGGGCTGCAAAGGGGGTAATTTCTGAACAAAATCAGAAAATGTTTTCTCTCATGATACCTATCCGTATATAAGTTTGAATAGTACCTGCAATCACATCTGTTTATTACTTACTAAATAGTGCCTACAACTTTTTTCTCTAAAAAAGTATTTTTATAATTATATGTAGTGTCTTATTAGTTATTGTCGAGGGGTAAACACCTTGGGGGTAATTAGTGTACAAGGTGATGGTAATCATAGGTAATCTTTGTAGTAAATCATGGGTAATCATAGGTATAATCATTGAAATCAGTAATCTGGTGTACAAAACTTCTGTCAGGTATTTACCCCTCGGTTATTGTCTTCTGTCTACAATACATTTCTAAACAAATTATTGTAAGATAACATAAAACAATAATGTTTTATCAAAGTTGTATAGGTACTTTATTTATACAATTAACCTTTATTAAACACCTTTTAATTTATTTTATTTTAACAAGTTTATATATTAATAATAATATATTAAACATAAATCATAAATGTATGAGTTACATTATAAAGGAGTCCAAATTGGGGCATGCGTTGCTGGTGGTTTATATTGAGTCATTGGGTCAATTTCATGTTTATGGTGTGTAGATCTTTGTTGTTGGATTGGTGGTTCTTTGTCATAAGATGAAGGTGGTCGTTCAAGATGTGAAAATAGCTGTGGTGGTTGGTTATAATATAGTTCTCTTTGTTGAAAATTAGACAGTGGTTGTTGATCTTGTGAAGGTTGTCTTGAATATGATAGAGTGTCATGAATATTATGAACATTTGTATTCTGATTGTATGATGCCTCTTTACAAGCATCATCGACTAATTGCATAATGTTAATTTTTAACTTTCTTTTATTATGGGAATCTAATGATTTAATATCAGGTAATAAGCTCTTTAAAAAGTCCATATCATGATCTTGTAATTCTTCTGATTTTTTCTGGGATCTTTTTTCTTTGAAATACCCAGCAGCTGCAACATTAAGTTCATCTAATGAAGAGCATTGTTGTTTTTTTGATGAACTATCTATGCCACTTTTTTTTTTTATACATTTATTGATGCTATGTGTATCTGTCATAGATTTTTCTTCATGTTCATAACCATATTCTATTTCATCTACTTCTAAATAGTCAATACTATTTTCACCTCGATTTTCACTTACTGTGAGACCTGTAAGGTTGCCAGTTTGAGGTCGGGATGTGGTGTAAGGGTCAATGAAGTGTAAATAATCAGTAAGGTAATAGACTTTCTTTCGTTTGGTCCCTGATCCACTTGGCGGCACATCTTTAAGTTGGCGTAAATATCGTCCATGGATATTTCGCCACTTTTCTTTACAATCAGCCACTACAAAAATTAATAATCACAATTATAATATTTTTGACACTTTAAAACTAAATATGTTCAGTAAGTGTATAATATATAAATATACTCATACAATTATAAAAAAATAATTTGACGTAAGTACTATGAGTTGTTTATTACTCTTTAGATACCTTGCAATGGGAGGTAACGTTAAAGCACACTCCATGTATTTTTTGAGAGGAGAGTCTACTACAAGGAATATCATTGCAGAAACAACTATGGCAATTTGGGAATGCCTAAAAGAAAAATATATGCCGCCACCAACAAAAGAAAAATGGGAAAACGTTTCGCAACGTTATTTGGATTTATGGAATATACCCAATTGCCTAGGTAAATTTTATACTAAAATGTCTACCTGAATTAAATTTATATAATTTGAAGAAAATAATTAATGTTATTTTGAAGGTGCTATAGATGGCAAACATTTTAAAATTAAATGCCCTCCAAAAACGGGATCAGCTTTTTTCAACTACAAGCAATATTTTAGTATTGTTTTAATGGCATGTGTAGATGCTGATGGACTTTTTTTTAACCATTGATGTTGGTGATTATGGTAGGAATAGTGATGGTAGGGTGTTTAGAAGAAGTTCGTTAGGCAAAGCCATTGAAAATGATTTGCTGGATGCCCCTGACCCAAAGCCTTTACCTGGCTGGGACTCCAAGGGCCCTTTCCCACATTTTTTTGTAGCAGATGAAGCCTTCCCATTGAAAAAAAACCTGATGAGACCTTTTCCCAAAAGATCATTAAATAAAACCAGAAGGATTTTTAACTACAGGTATATACAATAATATTAAAATAAATATAATATTAATTAAACAATTATTTGAATGCTATTGTATCTTATTGTATATGCTATACATACAATATTATTTATATTTTTGTTTGTACTATTAAATTAAGTATTTACTGTTTAAAAATTTATCTTTCGAATGCTATTGTATTAAATTTAATTAATTCATATAACTGGGTCTAAACTCGTATAATATTTCAATAAATTAATCAATTAATTAAAATAACTTAATTAGCCACTTATAAAATATAAGTTGGAACCTAACCTAAGAAGACTTCATAAAAATGAATAATATATCTTTATTTATTTACTAGGTGCTCCAGAGCCAGAAGAAGCGTAGAATGCTCATTTGGAATGCTTGTTTCTAAATTTAGAGTATTTGAGCAACCTCTAGCTTGTAAGGTAAAAACATGTGAATCTGTTATTAAAGCAGCATGTGTTCTGCATAATTTCATACGTATGCGAGAAGGTACATTTTCTACACCATCACATCCTCAATCAATTGATTCAATGGGAGTACAAAATAATCAAGAACTACCACTTATTCAAGTAGCAAGACCCACAAGAGTTGCAGAAAATAACAGAGAGATATTGTGTAGTTATTTTATATCAAATGAAGGTCAGGTACCTTGGCAAGAAAATTTTTCTTAATGCACATTTGATATAGGAAAATAATAAATAACTTTTAAATGTTAATTAAACAGTTTGAAATAAATACTATGGTCTATGAGATATCTTATTGATTTTTTACTGAACTCAAACTAGCTTCAGGATTATTGTATGTATAATAATATGATGAACTTATGTTAATTTATAATGTAGTTGTCACTTAAAACCTTGATATAAATATTTTAATATTAATAATATTATTTTAATTAAATTATAAGACTGGGCTTCTTATAATAAATATAAAACATTAGTATTTGTTTAATACATTTTTATAAAGTCTATAACTTATGTAACTAGGAAGTAACATTTATTGCCATAAGTCATTAATATTAGTAATAATATTTAGAAGAATAAAAATTAATAAGTGAACAATCACATTTACTTGCCTCCTTGACAATATTATTAAAAATTAGAGGGCAGTATTGGGCAAAAAAATTACTTACAAACTTTAATTATTATCAATTAATCATAGAAAATGTTTGCTCAGTACTGCCTGAGGGCACAAACTAGAACAGTGTAAGAAATTTAGTAGCTGGTGAACAAAAATTGTGAATAATTGTAAATTATTCAACATATTATATGCATTCATCACACAATATATGTTTCTGTTTCACATTTATTATAAGAAGGTAATTTAATTAAAATTATGTTATTTACCTGATAAATTAATTTCCTTTGCAATTTCATGCCATGCTGCTGTCTTGACTGTGTCGTTAGAATAATCCGCTCTATTGTAATCAAAAAGACATGGGTGGTCTTCGATGTGCTTAACCAATTGAACCATTTTTTCACAATCCTCCGCCATTTTTATAATTTCAAGGTACAAGTAAATATATTTTTAAAAAATACCAAAAATAATGTTCTGTGTTCTTATTATACTCCTATTAGATAGGTAGTTTGAAGTTTGGTACAATGATTACAATTGATAACGTATTGATAAGTTGATAACAACTTAAAAACAATGTATAATATCGATAATTGTTTATATTTTGACTTTTCACCGCAAGCGCACTGCAAGAAAAAACCGCCATGCCTCACCGCATGCAGCGCGCCGCATACACAACACCACTGCACCGCCGCCGCACTGCATCGGTGTGGGCATTCCCATAAGATAACGTGTGTTCTATTTTAAATGCGGCACTGCATGCAGTGCGCAGCGAACGCGCCGCAACCGCACTGCATTGGTGTGCGCCGAGCCTTAATCGACGATATTGGGCAAAGACGCGACGCGCGACGGTCTACTACATTGTCTACATTATTTATAGAATTAGATTATATTATTATAACAATTCTTATCAAGATAATATTCTTACTTCTTAGTATTCTCGTAGTCCGTATAAAAATGTGTGCTACGCAAATACGCAATTCAACATTCACATAATAAAATAATAATATCATACCATAGTATATTATTTTATATTAATATAGTTTATTTATAGCCTTATTGGTTCTTCGTAAGAATAGATAGCAGCCAGCAGGTACATCGTATACACTGTCGTAAGCTCTATGGCTCATAATATTATAGTCCATATTATGACAATATTATAATATGCAATTTTTGTTAACAATATAATTTTTTTATAAATACGGGCTTGGGGGGGGGGGCGCGGCCCCTAGGGCCCCCCCTGGAGCCGCCCCTGAACCAAGTGTAAAAAAAACAGTTATCAATAGTTTGATGTTCAGCAGAGGTTATAACAAACGTGAGATTATACAGCCAAACCTGACGGCTATAGAACACTTCAGTGACACTTTGGAAGAGGTTGATTTTGCATCATATCAAAGGCCACTGAAATAGTATCACTTTTTGTTTCATGCATAATTTTATGAAAGTTCTTACTTAAAGCCTTGTGTTCATTCAATTCTTTTACTAGTTCTTCTTTTTTGATTGGGTCTTCCGTTTTTTAAATGTTTACAGCCATTTCAGAGCACCAACTACAAATATCCTGCTGAGGGTGGCCAAAACTTAGATTAAATTCAAATAATGTAATAATCAGTATTCAGTATTATTATATTAATACTTGGATTTTAAAATAAGTAAGCAAGAATAAATTGTATTTTAGTTAAAATAGAAACACGACTATTTTAACTTACCTGACTAGTGCTGTCAGCAAAGGATTTATTTAACCATGAATTCACTTTACTCTATAAATTAAATAATTATTATAAATCAAAGTTTTTTATAAATGTATGTTATAATATAAAATCAAATTACATTTGGACTTATAGCAGTAAAATTGTTCCTGAAAACCATATTCTGCAGTTCATTTTTTTTACTTTCATGCTAAAATTAAAAAATATATATATTTAACATAATATAGTTAATTAAATGTTAAAATATAAACTAGTAATAGAGTGTCTTATAGCCTCCGCACAATTTAAGTAGGTACAATAAATTGACTTGAGAACCATAATAACTATAACTAGGTACATTATATTATTAATTAACTATGGTACTGTGTAGTATTTTTAAAGTAATAATATGTAGGTACTTGTACTTACTTTTGTAGACATGCGACACATTTTCATTGCTCTATTGGCCATATTATTTCAATTATTACTAGTACTTAGTAGTACTTGACTATGGCGTATTTTTTAATTTGTAAATAAGTAAATTATTACAATAATATTTCATTATAGTCGTCACGACTCACAACTCACAAGACACATACAATTCACTATGCACTACACTAATACACTATCAGTGAAGACCAGCAGATAGCTGCAGTATTTTGTTAATAACTTTTCTATTAATATAAATTGTAAACAAAGTATTGAATTATTTTTATCTCCATTTACGTAATATCAAATAAAAATGCCCATGTTCTTATCTTATTCAAAATTATATACATTAAAATATGATGTTATGTTATAAAATATTAAAATTAAGTAAAACATAGTAAAACGTCACTGGAAATAGTGAATTGTAAAAAATTTTCCCCTCCACATTAGTTGCCTACATGGTTTTAATATGGGCAATAGTGCGTTTTGGACAAAAAAAAATAGTGCATTTTGGACTAAAAAAAAAAATAGTACGTTTTGGATGAATTACACATTTATGACCCGATTTTTCTCATGGAATAAATGATTAAGCTTTAATTCTGATTGCGCCAATCGATTTTCCTCCTTTTTTTCAATAAGAATCCATCCATATCTCGATTTTGTATATTTTGGCAATAGTACGTTGTGGAATGTCACCCCTCAAATAACAAACACGTTCATACATGCTTCTATGTACAATCTACCTAGAGAGAGAGTCGTAACGAACTACTCACACAGATATCTATATTATACTAGATAAGGTACTCGCGTTATCGTATGAAGCCTAACTAATAGTAATAATCCGTTATCGCCAATTTCGTGGTTGGCAAAACATTGAATTAGTATTATGATTATAATATAATTTTATGCGTTTTATGAACTTTATTACCATTTATTTGATTCTTTTTTGACATTAATTATTATATTATTTTACTTATTGTGCTTTATATTTTAAATGTAATCATGCCAGTGTCGTGTGTTGCGTATGGATGTACAAATAGATATAAACCTGGTCAGACTATTCATTTTTTTCGGTAAGTTAATCTATGATAACCTAGTTACTTTTTATTTATTAATATAAGTTACATGTAGCTATGTAGGTATACCTGCATATAGTTTTTGTATCTGAGAATAATTATTTTGAATATTATAGATTTCCTTTAGCCAATGTTAATCTGAATAAAAAATGGATTGCCGCCATAAAAAGAAAGAATTTTACACCAACGAAATGGAGCCGTTTATGCAGTGATCATTTTGTTTATGAAAATTATCAAGTAAAACTGGGTAATAATAAAAAAATACTTTTAAAATACGATGTTGTGCCGACAGTGTTCTCTGCATTTCCTTCTTATTACCAAAAGACGTCCAAAGTTCCAAGAAAAGAACCTTTTGAAAGAAATCTCATTCAAATTGGAGATTCAAATTTCAATGCAGCAGGTACTTATTAAATTAAATTAAACTATACAAATTACAACTTAATTTAATTTATATCTAATGACAATTAAAAAAAAAAAAATTAATTCAAAACTAGGAGAATATGACATTCCATTAGGATTAGTTGATGATGAAATTGGAACTTCTGATGACATTCCATTGGAAGATGATGAAATTGGAACTTCAGATAACATTCCATTGGAATATGATAAAGTTGATGAAATAGTTCTTACTACCAATAATAAAGAAGTTCAAACAGTCAATACTTACACCAGTGAACTTTTATTGAAAAAAAAAATAAGAACTTTGCAGCAAAAGTTAAGAAGAAAAGATAAAAAAATATATAACCTGCAAGAATTATTGAGTGATTTGAAAAGTTAAGGCTTAATCGATGGTGAACCAGTAAATATAATAGAAAATAGTTTCAGCGGTAAATATCAATGTTAAAAATTTGTTTATAAAATATTCTGCTTGCTTTTCTGCTTCTAAGCACTTTTTTGAAGCTCATTTAATATTAACCAATAGGTACTATATTGGACTTATTTAAAAATGAATTAAAAAACAGCAAAAAAGGTACAGGTTGTCGCTATACAAAAGAAATGAAAGAGTTTGCCTTAACCTTGCACTACTATTCACCAAAAGCTTATAACTTCTGCCGGTAATTCATGCTTTTCTATTAATTAGAATGACTATTTTTATTTTATTCAAATATACATTGTCTGCCGCTTATAGTATTGTTATATTGATAGTAGAGTATTTTGAATACTTTTTTGATATAACTAGAAAACACTGTAAGTGGCTGATTCTTATTACCAGTGAACACTATAAACGACAACCACTGTACTTGTTATAAGTTATTATAATTATTTGTGTATAATTTTTCAGTACTGTTCTAACTCTTCCTAATCCATCTTCAATCGCTAATTGGACCTCAACAGTAAATGCAAAATCTGGTTTTTTCGAAGAAGTTTTTAAGAGCATTAAACTAATTCCAGCTAGTGAGAAGGATTGCAATCTAGTATTTGATAGTATGTCAATAAGAAAAAAAATTGTATATGATGGAAAAGAAGATAAATTTGTAGGTTACTGCGATTTTGGTGGCATACAAGTCGAAACTCAAGAGACCCCCGCAACTGAAGCATTATTTTTTATGTTGGTTGGACTTAATGGAAAATGGAAATGGCCAATAGGATACTTTTTACAGGCAAAAAGTACAGCTATTATACAAGCTGGACTAATTACAACTGCAATTAAAATGGCTAAAGAAGCAGGTGCTAGAGTTTGGGGTGTCACTTGTGATGGAACTACAACCAACTTGTCGACTATGACACACTTAGGGTGCAAACTAAGTGGTTCTTATGAAGAAATACGTGAATCATTTAGTACCTATACCTGGGATCGATTGGAAGGTAATGTATATAACATTAATTTGTTGAACTTAATTTAACATTAATATTAATATTTTTTTTCAATATTAATAAATAGATATATTATGTGCCGGATGCTTGTCATAATATTAAACTTGCTCGCAATGCACTAGCTACTTATCAGCAATTTAAATACAATGATGATGTTATTGATTGGTCATACATTAAGAATTTAAATACAGGTAGGTATAAATCACATAATTTACATTAAACATTTTATTAAAAAAAATTACATTAGATATTTTTTATTTTATTTTAGCTCAACAATACATAGGGTTAAATATTGCAAATAAACTATCAAATACCCATATTGATTGGAAGAAAAATATCATGAAGGTGAAACTCGCAGCTCAAACTTTATCCTCATCAACAGCTGATGCTCTTGAATTTTTTAGACATATAAATGAACCTACATTTAAAGACAGTTGAGTTTAAGTACTATACATAAATAATAAATGTTTATAATACATATATATTTTTTGCTGTATTTCAGGTGAACCAACTGAAACATTTATAAGAGTAATCGACAGGATATTTGATTTTTTAAATAGTCGCAATCCATTTGGAAAAGGTTTTAAAAAACCCCTGTACAGAAATGATGTTGATAGAATGAGAAGTATAATTATACCCCAAATTGAGTATTTATTAAAACTTACAAATATCGAAGGAAAGTTCCTTTATTTAACTCCACGTAAAACATTTATTCTTGGTAAGTATAAAATTGTTTAAAATTGTTTCGACAAATCTGACACACATATTAAATTTCTCATTTAGGGTTGGCTACAGCAGTGAAATCAATATTTAGCATAGCAGATGAGTTGTTTTCTACTACCGAATATAAATACATGTTAACATACAAGTTTTCACAGGATCATCTAGAAATGTTTTTCTCAAAAATAAGGCAGCGTTTTGGAAACAATAACAATCCTAATGCTCTAGAACTTAAAACAGCATTGAAACAAATACTTTTAAAAAATTCCATTTCTTCTTCATATGCTGCTAATTGTATTGCACTAGATAACACAGGTTCTGAAAGTGTTTTTGAGATACGCTGGGCAAAAAAAACATTAGAAGACAATGTTATCGAAGAAGTAGAAGATGAAAATGTATCAAGTCTTCTGACATATATTGATAGTTTTGATTTGGTAAAAGATAATATTTTATATTATATTTGTGGATTTATCGTTAGAAGTGTCTATAAAAAAATTGACTGTCAAACTTGTGCCTACAGTATGATAGAAAATGAATCTGAACATAATTATAGTCATAAATATCCCCATTCGATATTAGTAGATGTTAAAAATAGAGGAGTATTAATAAAAAGTTCAAAGGATGTGGTAGTAATTGTTAAATTTATCGAAAGTACATTAATTCAATTAACATCAAATTTTTATTCTTTATTATCAGGATTAAGTCAAAAAGTTATTCTTGCCGTTAAAAATCATGTATATAATTATAGTATTTTTAATTGTTTAAATTGTGTAGATGACGGATTTTTAGAAAACCACAAGTTTAATTTAGTTACTTTAATTTGCAAGCAATATTTGAAAGTTCGTCTTCATTATGTGGCCAAGTTGAAAACAAGTGCAGACGTTAGTAAACGTCGCTTATTGACCAAGTTAATATTATTTAACAATCAATAATATTATATTATGTTATATTATGTGTTATGAGTGTAATGACATGAGATTATGTAAAAAATATATTAATAATTAATAAACAATTATACAAGATGAGTTTTTACTATTTCATACATACTTAATGTTAATACAAATGCCATCAAATACTTAGTACCATACTAACATAGTAACATTTATAGTCTATACACAACAGATTAAAAATTTGAATTCACTGGCCTATAAGTTATGTAAAAAAAGTAACAAATTTATGTAATTATTATGCTAGTTCCAGTAAAGAATTCGAATATTTTGCCAACCAGCGGTGTGGCGCTTATGTGATAATACACTGATAAGCGCTTGAAATCTGGCTTCACTATTTGCAATGTGCAACGCCCCGAGTACCTTATCTAGTATAATATAGATATCTGTGACTCATAGACATATTAATAAATGGACTGCGTCTCCCACACACCCCGCCTATGTCACCGTGAGACCAACATTGTTAGAAAGAGATCAAAGATATTATACATGAATGTGAAAGAGATAGAGCATAGTTTAAGAAAATCATAGAGCAAAAAATTAGATATCATGGAATGACAAGCAAAATTTGGAGGTGATAACATAATAATTTGTCTTTGGATGATCATGATAATAAATAATATAAACATTAAATTTTATAAAATATAAAATATTAATTATTATAACATGGTTTTATTTTCTTTTATAATTGCAAAATAAATTATTTTATATCTATTACCTAGTTCACTACACAATTATTATTAAATTGTATTAAAATACTTTACATTTTGTAAAAACACTGGGAATTGCAGATTATTTCAAAACTTTTTGATTGTTCACTACACTTAAATTATAGTCATCTTCTAAAAAATGTAAACTACATATTTTAGTGTGAGTAGTGGTTTGAAAGTCAGGTTGAAATGAACGTATAGTTTTCAACCACTTATTCATCATGTCAATTGATCGAGGTATACTGTTGAGACAAATAAAATATTTATTTAATTATGTTAATAAAGTTAATGAATAATGACAATAAAAATATTTACCCATGCATCTTTATTTTCCCTGAAGACTTTTCTTTGCAGGTTTTAATTGCACACTGAAGAACCATTGTTAAAAATTAAAATATTAAAAATGTTTAATATACCTACTTAATATATTTAAAAAAATTAAAATGACAAATACTCAAAATTTAAATTTATTGTAATTTTCAATTTTTGTTATCTACCTAAATGATTAAAAATTGTTTATAATGTTTTTTACTCCATGATATGTAATTTGTTCTTTTATGACCGTCTTAAGTTGTATGCTATTTCTTTCTAACAATGTTGGTATACGAACCTCTCTTTCTACGATCAGTCCATTTATTAATATGTCTATGCTGTGACTACTCACCACACACACACAGTGCGGCGTCGGAGGTATGGAATGGTGGTATTGCCAACCTCACCCTACACATCATTATCACTGAGAAATTCTGATAAACATGAAAACATTTCAAATTTGTCATCGTTGATATAATTTTTCCACAGAAGTATTTTCTTTTTAAAAGCATAGATTTAATCAGAAAGAAATAAAATATTAGTATTTTTTCTTTGTAGGCTTAAATTTAGACAATTTAGTTTTTCAAATATATCTGCAAGATAACCCAGAATTGCAACCCATTGCTCGTCTAAAAAATGTTCCGAAAGTGTATTATTACGTTCCAGAAGAAAAATTCGTGCTTCATCTCTGAGTTCAAAAAGGCTTAATAATATTTTACAACGAGACAACTACCTTATGCTCAGTATGAAGAAGCAACTTTTCATGGTCAGAACTCATTTCATTGCAAAGTATAGTAAAAATTCTGAAATTTAATGACTTTGATTTTATAAAATTTATTACACTTATAGCATTAAGGAGTACTTTATTAACATCTGGTTGAAGTATTTTGGAAGCTAAAGCTTCTCTATGAATCATACAATGGTTAAACATTATACTTGAAAACACTTCTAGAACTTTAGCTTTAAAACCTTTTTTTGAACCAGTAAGGACAGCGCGTCGTCAGTGCATATTGGCACACACATTGACCAGGGAATTTCATTAATTTCTAAAAAATTGTTTATAAGAACAAAAATATCATTTCCAGTTGTACATCCTTCTAATGGTTGACAAAATAAAGTCTTCTTCAATTTTATCTTTTTTTTTTTTTTATTGATCTTAAGCTTCGGCAACTGAGGCCATTAGCTGTAGTAGGATTTGTATTGTAGGTTTGTATTGTATATTTTGGGACGATAGGGGGGAACACGTGTGTGTTTGTTTTTGGCAGAATTTCGAATGGGGCACCCGTAGGTTTCTGCCATGCCCCGGGGGTGGGGGATGGCAGCACTTGTTCTCCGGTCACCGCGACTTGTCCGGAGAAAAATGCCGCCCGGTAGCCGAGGATCGAACCGCGACCGGCTGCGTCGCAGCGGACGCGTCAGACCACTCGGTCACCTCATCCCCCAATTTTATCTTTATAAATATATCTAACATATACAAGAAGTTGAGCAAGATTAGTTATATCCGTAGATTCATCTAATTACTTTTCAAAATAATTTCCTCGTAATCTATTTAAGAATTGTGATTTTATATTATCAGACATATTTTCAATTCAACATGACACAGTATCTTTTGATAAGGGAATCATTTTTAATTCATTTGCATATTAAGATATGACATAATATTACGATTGACACAGCCATCGACGGTACAAAATAATTTTACTAGGTATAAAACTATAAAATTATATACATAGTATAAAACTTTTTCATTTGGTGTAAAATTACTGGCGACCCCCCTTATACAATTTCGAGTCCCCAGGTTGCGCACCACTGAAATAGACTTCCATAAAAACGTTTTCAATAATATAAATAAAATACAACAACATTCATTTATACTTAAGTACACATCGGGAATAAAACCAAAAGAAAAACCTGGTGAACGTAATGAAAAAAGACATTTGACAATTACATAGCCTTCCCTCTAACTTTTCGAATTGTTTGTGAGTCAATTAATTGTGCAATAGTCGGAGTTATTCTTGCATTGCACCGGTTGTCAAGCCACTCGATGAGTTCTCCTCCTCCGTCAGTGCGCTTATTTTAAACTTCACTGTGCCATTTGTTTTTTATCATTATTTAATAAAAGTTATTACATTAACAAATTAAAGTGTCGTTCATTACCATTTCGTTTCGTGATGAAGCAGAGGATTTATTAAAAGTGAAAGAAAATTACTTACGCCATATTTTCTGTACAAAATTTAGTATAGGATTTTGTACACCTAGTACACAGATGTATGTTCTACATGAATACGTTCAGCAGAAAAAAAATTAACATTGAGTTTGCAGTTCTAAAAAAAATTAACTAAAAATAGAACTAAAGTTACACAAATTGAAATCCAAAGCATTTTATTCCAAATTAAAAGAAAATAAACATAAGACTTGCTTTTTGTTTCATTTGATTGCCAAAGACCCGACCATTGCCTCGTGTTCCTGATTAAGCTGCTTACTATTCACGCCAGTGGCCAGTTATACAAGTTTAATCAAAATTGAGTTTGGAATTTGGTGTAAAAATTACTGTATTATTGGGCCTCCCCTGTTACATAAACATCAAATACATCATCGATTTCAAAACTATTGGACTAGTAAACAAAAGGAATTGTCAGTACTCTGTTGCTTTCCAATATCTGTATTTTTTTAATCCTCTTGGTTTTTTTGCAAAGTAATTCGGCGTGCATTTATGAATTTCTGTTAAGTTTACAGATATAATATTGTTGGCACCCAGTAATTTTGTTCCCATTTATATGTAAGGGCCGAGGTACCGTGCGCCCAAGATTGGTCACACTGTTCCTCGTGCCCAAGTTACCGCTACGGCGACATGTCCGCACTCTAGTCTGTCTCAAGTCCGCTTTGTAAAGGTCTGGCATCGCCGTCTCGCCGCCGCCTACCTCCGTACAACCGTTCGGGCCCAACCACGTTTTGTTACACATTTATACTCTCATTGAAATAAACTAAACAACAACAACCGAGTTCTTGTCTTGTTTTTATCCTGACCCGAATCACCGCCGTATGGTGAGCTAGCGTATTTTGCCGTCATACAAAATACCGATTCTAACATTTCAGAAGTGGGATATACCCGAAGTATATCTCTGTGTGCTGTTCGTTTTGGACGTGAACATTGCAGAAACGCGAAATCACGAGGTTTCCGTCCGTCGTCTGTTTACGTTCATCTCCGTCCATCGTTCCGTTTACGTTATTTCCGTGTGCGGCTTCGGGAAAACCCGGTACGTTACGAACGCGACGTTATCTCGCTCCGCCGCCCGCCGTTTCCAATCGCGTGAGTGCGAGTGCGTCCGAACGATACCGCCGTTTGCGATCGCGAGAGTGCGTCCGAAGTCAACCGCGGTATAATCACTGCGACCGTCTTGTTGACAACCTGATATCCCGTACGATATCAGCGTATCATCATCGCGTGATAACATTGTTTTTTTGAAAATTGTTGCCGCCGTATCGACACAGGCTTCGAACATGGGCAAAGATACCCCACCGACGAACCCACAGAACGTACAAGCCCCGACCTATAATGAACTGTTTAATCTGGTCGAGTCGTTGAAGTCGCGGTTGGAGTTATTGGAAAAGAATCCGGAACAATATAACACGACGCAGCCCCCGACACAGCCAACCGAGAACTCCGTATCGCATACGTACAGCGATTACCGACTGTTGCCGGATCTGAATCGGTCTGTGCCCGTATTCACCGGCCACGAATCAAGCTGTATAGCCGAAGACTGGTTAAGCACCGTCGATGCTTTGGCTAATATCAATAATTGGCCAATACCATACTGACTGCAATTCATTAAATCGAACATGGCAAACGCGGCCCGTAGCTGGTACCTCACGGAGGTATTCGTGGATTGGTCCGATTTCATTGTAAAGTTCCGTTCCGCCTTCGTCCGAACACTGCGTATGACGGACCGATGGAAGGCGCTGAGTGAACGCCTGCAAGGCGAAACTGAGCATATAGCGGACTATTTCTATGACAAGCTCCGTCTGTGCCAGGCTTTGCAGCTCACTTTCACCGAAACGCGGGATCACATCGTCATGGGCATTCGATCAGAAGAATTGGCAGTGTATGCCATGAGCAGGGACCACAGCACTACCGCCTCACTGCTGGCCGACCTGCAAGAATGGCAACGTCTGTACGAGCTACGACGGACGCAGTTCCCGACGTCATTTGCGCAGCACGTAGTGCCTACCGCGAAGACCACGAAGTACGACCAGCGAAACGCTAATACACGTCGCGCGGCCGATAAAACACCGACGACATCGGCAACCACAAATTATGGTCCGACAAAAGCATCCGAAGTACCGAGGACGTCTACGGTACGATGTTACAATTGTGGCGGTACCGGGCACATATCCCGGGATTGTCCAAAGCCCCGGAAACCATGTTCTCTATGCAAGTCGACGTCCCACTCACGGGGACAGTGTACCGCTGCCGTTGGTGTAGCATCTACGTCACACGCTGAGACGTATCGAGCCGAGTGTACATCGAAGGCCGCCGAGCGAAACTGCTTCTTGAAAGATGTATACTTCAATGAGGTACTCGCTACCTGTTTGATTGATTCCGGGTCGTCGAACGTACTAGTGCGTGCCAGTCTCGCGGAACGATCGAAAATCGTGATCAACTGCATTTCCCGACCGTTATTCACCGTGGGCGACGCGTACCAGCCGAGCGTAACGACTCTAGGCGAATCTACTGCAGACATAACCATATACTGAGCGTACGCTGCCGAACACCCCGTTCTGGTGGTCAGCGACGACTCCATACCTGTGGATGTCTTAGTAGGTCGGACTTGGTTAAATCTGCCGCATATCAGTTACTACAAACAACACGATCAGTTTATAATAGAATCATTGAACGTCATCAGTCCCGATTCCACGTCAGAGCATGTGGGCGCGGAGCTGACGGACGTATGTGTGGCACTATTCAGTGCTGAAAATCCGTTCTCGTCACCGCTAACAAAATCTGACGTTCACATCGATGAGCAGGTACCCGACACCGTATGTCATCGCCTGGTCCTGCTGATTAACGAGTACCGTGATGTTTTTGCCAAGACACTGTTGGAGCTCGGCTGTACCGACGTGCACAAAATGAATATAGTGGAGGTAATTGGCAGTGGCCCTGTACGTCAAAAACCATATCGAACTTCACCGTCCGACCGCCGCATGATTTCTCGAATTTTAGACGAGTGGAAAACGGCTGGTATCATCTCTGATTCCACCTCACCATATGCCAGTCCAGTCCTGCTGGTGAACAAGGGCACTGGTGATAAACGGCTGTGTGTTGATTACCGCCGATTAAATCAACAAATGATCGATCAGCCATATCCGATGCCGGAGATTGACGGCCTGTTGTCACAGCTCGTCGAGGGTCGATTTTTCTCCACCATGGATTTGTCCAACGGGTTCCTACAGATCCCGCTCAGTGAAGAGGCAAAGGAGAAAACGGCGTTCGTGACGGAAGAGACCACGGCAAAATTTGAAAGGATGCCGTTTGGTTTAAAGGGTGCGCCTGGTGTTTTTCAAAAGACCATGAATGTAGTTTTTAAGGATCTGAAGTATGCTGTTCTGATACACATATATCTGGACGACTTGATTATTCCGTCTCGTGACTGGGAAGACATGCTCTCCGTAGTACGACGTGTTTTCCAATCACTACGCACCGCAAGCCTGACGCTCAAACCAGGCAAGTGCACGTTTGGCGCCAGCAAGTTGGATTTCCTTGGATTCACCGTGTCTAAGGGAGTGATACAACCGGGACCGAAAGTCCATGCAATCAAGTCTTTCCCGCGTCCGCGCGATGTACACGAGGTGCGACGTTTCCTGGGACTAGCCGGATACTTCCGGCGTTTTATAATTAGTTACGCAAGTTTAGCAGCACCGTTAACACAGCTCACTAGTAAGGACACGCCTTATGAGTGGACCGAAGAACGCGAGACGTCCTTTGTAGCACTCCGAGACCATCTGTGTAGTGCCCCGGTTGTGCGAATGTTCGATCAGAATGCGGAGGTGACGCAAGTCCACACTGACGCGAGCGCTGTAGCACTATCGGGAATACTGTTGCAGGGACCGACGAGCACTGAGTTACACATGGTATATGCCGTCAGCAAAAAGACCACGGAAGCTGAGTCTAAGTATCATAGTAGCCGTTTGGAATTGTACGCCGTCATCTGGTCTCTGAATAGACTCCGCCCGTACCTGCTTGGGATCCGCTTTACGGTGGTCACCGATTGCCAGTCGTTGGTCTACCTCAATATGCACAAGACAGTTAAGCCTCAGATCGCGCGCTGGTTTGAAGTCCTGCAAGAATTCGACTTCGACGTCAAGTTCCGACCGGGCAGCCGAATGTCACACGTTGTCACGTTGATGCGCTGAGTCGCGCCGCGCCGACACCGCCCGTCGAAGGAGTTTTGTCCGTCAACGAGGAGCTTACAGAACGTCTTGACGTATTCGTCGCAATGTCCGCAGTTGATCGAGTACGCTTTATGCAACAGGCCGACCCCGCAACAAGAAACTTGGTTCAGCTAGCGTTAACAACACGAGCTCTCACCGAACATGAGAAAGGTATGCTCAACCCGTATGAAGTACATGACGGTGTGTTGTACCGCAGTTACGCCGGGCGGTCGTTGTTAGTCGTCCCGCGACCAATGAGGAAAGGCATTGTCATTGGCGCCCATGATTATGGAGGACACTTCGCTCTGGACAGAACTCTGGCGAAGATCACAGAAAATTATTGGTTTCCTTGTCTTAAGCGATACGTGAAGCAGCATATTCAGATGTGCCTGGACTGTTTGATACATAAAACTCCAGCCGGTAAGAAAGGGGGCTACCTGCATCCAGTGCCGGCATGCCGACGCCCATTTGAAATAGTTCACATCGACCACTTGGGGCCGTTCGAAACAAGCACCAATGGCAACCGATATCTGCTAGTGCTGGTTGACAATTTAACCAAATATGTACATTTGTATCCGTGCCGTTCCACGGATACCGCTAGCGTCTTAAACCGCTTAGCAAAGTTTTGCGAGAGTCGAGGTATCCCTGACCGGATAATTAGTGATCGTGGCACCTGTTACACGGGAAAGGCGTTCGAGGAATTTTGCCGGCAACGAAGTATAAAACACACGCTAAATTCAACGTGCCATCCGCAAGCCAATGGCCAAGTGGAGAGGGCCAACCGAACCATTGTGCCACTGCTCAGCATTTTGTCCACCGATCAGGAACGTTGGGACGACAAAGTCGGAGAACTGGAAAGACACTTGAACACTGCCGTTAACAAAACCAGTAATAAGACGCCCTTTGAAGCCCTGCATGGCTACCGACCCCGGTACACTGGTGACGTACTGTCCAGTTTTAGCCGTACACGAAACTACTGGACAGACCCGAGCGAGATACAAAAACAAGTGTTTGACGCAGTTGCCAATGGGCAAACCCGTATGAAGGAGCATTACGATAAACGACACCACGAAGGTGTGAAGTACGATGTTGGGGAAGTCGTGGTGATGACTTGCCAACCACGAGCCGACCAACCAACGAAGCTGCAGGCTAAGTACCGCGGGCGACCGCTCCAGGTGTTGAAGGTATTACCTGGTGACACGTATCGGGTAGCGGAGGTGGCTACCGATGGCCGTGAGGTTTACGCCACTACCGCGCATACGTCTCAACTCAAATCCTGGAAGATTTTCCGCGATATTGGGGAGGAAGATCGAATGGATTCCGCAGATGATAGCGACTGTGGAGATGTTCAACACGCCGATCGCGATGTCCGACATGAGGTCGATGATAGCAACCGTGAGAATGATCAACACGCTGAACGCGACGCCCGACATGAGGTCGAGGATCAACAATCTGCAGTAGTCGTTGCAGATGCTGCCAGACCCAGCCGGTCTAGGAGGCGTCCAGCCCGGTTCAATGATTACCAGCTCGAATGAGCTCTAAATTATTTTTTTTTGTATTACCAATTTGTTATTTGTAAGTTTTTCTATTTTACTCTGTTTGATTTATTACGGTTGTTTGGGATCGAGGGCAATCCCACAGGCCAGGAAGGCCGAGTGTTGGCACCCAGTAATTTTGTTCCCATTTATATGTAAGGGCCGAGGTACCGTGCGCCCAAGATTGGTCACACTGTTCCTCGTGCCCAAGTTACCGGTACGGATCACCGCTACGGCGACATGTCCGTACTCTAGTCAGTCTCAAGTCCGCTTTGTAAAGGTCCGGCATCGCCGTCTCGCCGCCGCTTACCTCCGTACAACCGTTCGGGCCCAACCACGTTTTGTTACACATTTATACTCTCATTGAAATAAACTAAACAACAACAACCGAGTTCTTGTCTTGTTTTTATCCTGACCCGAATCACCGCCGTATGGTGAGCTAGCGTATTTTGCCGTCATACAAAATACCGATTCTAACAATATGTTTGATTACAGAGAATTATATTCGTACTATAAGTGATTCCACAAATCAGAAAATTATACATTTTTTTAAAAACCAATACAAACAAGGTGCCTGTAATTAAGAGGAGTACCTCTAATTAAAAAAGAAAATTAGCAAATTGTTTAAAATTGATACACTATTCTGACAGTCTTTGCACTTATTTTCACCAAACAATGTATCGCATCTAAAAATAAACCCTTCTTTATTGTTTGGTAATGGAAAACAAACCCTACCATGTACTATTAATTCTTATGTATGCACCAGTAGTTATACATTATAAACAGCGTATATCCATTATATCCATCGTGATTCATGAGACTAAGTATGAAGTACAAATTATTATGCAGGGGAGTCACATATTAAGGTAGTTACATTAACACACATTACTTCTCCTTCTGATTAACACTTTCAGAAATTTATTTAAGGAATTTGGTTTTTCATATCCATTATCATCCATTAATGATATAGTCAGAACATTCATACCAATATTAACTCTGACAGCGGAAAAAACTATCGGAAGCTACACAAATCAAACCTTTAAACCAAAAGTTCATTGGTGGAATGATACGATTGAAGAAGCCATACAAAATAAAAGAGAAGCACTAAATGCATTTAAAAAAAAAAAAAACTCAAAAACACTTTTTTCAAAAAACTAAGAGCCAAATCTAAATTCTTAATCAAAAACAGTAAAAAGGAATCATGGAAAATGTTCACAAGTACTACAAACAATAATATACACCCTTCCCTAATTAGGTTTAAACCGTGACCAGGAAATTCATATAACCGATTAACTTGGTACAACATAAAAACTAGAAGAAATTGCCCAAAAAAAAGGTACTTACTTCCAAGACAACTGCAACGACAAGATCTACAAACAACAGTTTATTAACGACATAAAAACAACATCAGAAAATATACCAATAAAATTCGACATAAATCCTCTTTGTCCTGACCAATTTAACCTAAATGAAACTTTTTCCACAAAGGAAATGGAAGTAATACTCTTGCAATGCAGGTGTAAAAGCCCCGGCCCCGATGGAATACAATACTACAACAACTATATAATAATATATTCTATAATACTACTGCAATACCACAACCTAGGTAACATCGCCAAAAGCCACCTACATATATACAATATAATATGAAGAACATTAACACTTCCAAACAAGGGGAAAAGAGTCATAATTATTCCAATCATTAAACCCGAAAAAAATAAACACTCCGTTGACAACTACAGACCAATAACTTTGTTCAACACTATGACTAAAATAATGGACAAAATTATAAATACTAGACTCATTTGATTCCTTGAAAAAATAAAATCTTAAATAAAGAACAAAGTGGTTTTCGCCAATCAAGATCCACAACTGACAACCTAAACATAATTAAATCTGAAATTGGCCAAGCTTTTGAAAACAAACAAACACTAGAAATGGTAAGCCTCGACATATCCAAAGCCTACGACTCAGTATGGAGGCACACAGAGTGCTCATGCTACTAAGTAAAATGCTGGAGTATGGTAACATGTATAACTATATAAGATTTCCTCATTTCCAAAACGGTATTCCTCAAGGATACTTATTGTCAGTACCTAACTATCTTTCTACTAGCAATGAATGACATCGTTGAAAGAATAAGGACACCAGTAACAGCCAATCCATTTGCAGATGATTTTAACATTTAAATTAGAAGCTTAAACACAAACACGGTACGACACTACCTACAAAAAACTATCGATTGCCATACAAAATGGTCTAATAACACTGGTTTCAATTTTTCCAGTGAGAAATCCTAATTTATATTGTTCTCAAAAAAAAGAAACCAACAAATACCTCAGATGAAAATTGACCACAGACAGACCCCATTTAATAAAAAAAAATCAAAATCCTTGGCATGATATTCGACTCAAAACTTAGTTGGCTACCCCACCTAAAATCAACCAAAACGTCTATAATACAAAAACTTAATTTAATAAAAATCATTTCTCACACTTCTTGAGATGGCGACACCCAGTGGCGTGCCCAGAAAATTTCAATGGGGGGGGGGATATATGTTATAAATTTTTTGGTAAAAGTACATTTAAATTAATTATGGTTATCCAAATACAAAATTTGCTCAACAAAAAAAAGTCAATGGGGGGGATATAACCCCCCCCCCCCTTGGGCACGCCACTGGCGACACCTCCACATTATTAAAGATCTACAGAGCGTTAGTTAGATCTAAAGCAGAATATGGTTCAACAATATTTAGGACTGCCATCAAATATACTTAAAAATGTTAGATACACCTCTTAACACAGGCTTACGTTCGCATTAGGGGGCTTCAAATCCAGTCCCATTGTGAGTTTGAGAAACTTAGCCAACGAACTATCACCGGACTTAAGAAGAACATAAAACACTATTCTATGTGCAGCCAGAACACTAATAAATATTGAAAACCCTTCAAACAAATACCTAGCTAAAAACATAAAAGAAGCTGAAGAATATCAAATAGACCTACAACGCCTGCAAGTAAAAAGAAAATTCCCAAATTTCACCCCATGGAAAATGTATTTTGTCATTAACCTAGAAATTTCAGATTTCAAAAAAGAAAACACCAGTCCAATACATTACAAAAATACTATAACTACAAACATATTTATACCGATGCATCAAAAACTAGGGTTGGGTTTTTGACCAGTCAAAATCTTTTAATGACAATTGACCAGATTTTGACTCGTCAAAATTGTCAAAATCGTTCAAAATTTTTTTTTTGTTCCGTCTTTAATTCAAATGTTGTATTTAAATGGAAAAAATGTTTTAAAACTTAAAACCATCAAATAGTAACAAAAAAACATTTTTACACCTATTAAATAATGAATACATACAATTTTGTTTACAAATAAATAAAATATCAGTCTTTACTTTTTAGTTTTTATTAATAATGCAAATAAACAGAAAATATTAAATAAACAGAAAATAAAAT
Organism: Myzus persicae; assembly: GCF_001856785.1. Lineage (NCBI taxonomy): Eukaryota > Metazoa > Arthropoda > Insecta > Hemiptera > Aphididae > Myzus > Myzus persicae. The sequence continues at coordinate 284,148 of NW_019103086.1, read as the reverse complement.
GTCTACATCTTTGAATAAACATAAATTTCGACTTTCAATAGTAATTAATAACAGTATAAAATACATATGTCATATATACATATATATATACTTTAAATTTAAAAATAAGTAAGTCATCTACAATCTACATAATTACATTAAGTTAAAAAAACTTAATTATTATCAATTTGCACATCAATCTCAAAGTTCTCACTATCGTTGTCTTCAATTTTAGAAGAAATGAAAACTGGGTCTTCTGTATCTATTTCCATATTTTTCAGCAATCTAAGGTTATGGTAAACAGATGCTAATTTTGCAGTTGTAGATGTCTTAAGTTTATTACGGTTTTTAGAATGGATATTTCCCCAAATAGACCAATTACGTTCAGCACACGCTGTAGAGCTTGGTAATGTTAGAAGTACTTCAGCAACATCAGCTAGAACACTTTTGTTTTTGAAATTACCTTTCCACCAATTTGCTGCTGTAATAGAGTTAATTGCTGTCCATGATGAACGACTTTCCAAAGGACCACTTCTTGTTTTGAAATTAATAATGTCTGATATAATACTACTTTCTTGTTCACTATTAAGCTCCAAGTCTAAATTATTTAAATGTTTCCAGATAAACTTAATGAAATCAATAGCATTGTCTTCTTTTTCAGATTTTAAATTTAACCCTTTGTGTCTTGGATCAAGTAAATAGCATGCATGATATTGTGTAGATTAATATTATGAATAATATCAATTCAACCTACCGGCTACCGTGTTAATAATAACTTAATAAGTAATAACAATTTAAAATATCTAAGACAGACATACTGTATCTACTCAGAATCGTTTTTTGTATACTATGATTTTATATCATTGAATTCAAATGTAATACCATCAACCTTCTAGACACCTAATGCACAGCTGATGTCCAGAATTCTGAAAAATAGAAAATTTCCAAGCACGGATACATTGTTCAGTCACCACGATATTGGTATCAAATTTTTGCTACTAATTTGCTACATTTTTCAATGCATTTTCCAGAATTCAGGGAAAACTAGGAGGTAGCAAAATTCTAAAAATTAAAAATGGCGAAATGCAGCAAATTGTTGATTATTAGATGTATGACAATAGATTGCTCACTATGCAATTTTTCGGTGGTTGCTGCTACTATAAAGTGCTGCTATCGATCCCGTAGTAGACAAATATAAGTAAAGTTTCGAGACCAAACATGCAAATACATGCTCATTTCGTGCTAAATAATGACTGAGAAAAAAATTTGAAATTAAGCGGTTTTAATGTGTGTGTAGGTGTAGGAACGGTTTTGAGGTAATGAAAATATATGTATAACACGTCGATTAATCTTTGTATTAATTATATTATTTGAATCACAAAGTGCTGCGTTGTGACGGCAACGACGGACAGGCAAAATCTGATCCGTCGTCCGTCGCTGGCCGGGCCGGCGGCCAGACCGGTTGTCGGTCGCGATCTCGCGGACGTCGATAGAGACGCCGCGGTCGTTGCAATAACGACCGCGACATGTGGGAATACATGTCTACAGCCCCCCCCCTCTGGTTTTTGATACCAAGCCTAATTAAAACGCATGCAAATTACAAAATTGAGCATGCAAATCCATGCTAATTACATGCTAAATATTGGCAAAAAATATTTTGGACAATTTCAATGTGGGGAGGAAGAGCATGTACATTTTAATGTTTAAATGTTTTAATTATTAATCGGCTATATGCAAAGAAATTAAACGAATTACTAAACTATATTTAATCTTTCTACTGAAAATTTACCTAAGTACATACCTAAATATCATTATATTCATCATAAGTATTTAAACTTAGTATATCATATTTTTATGTTAGGTTTATTACTTTATGTATTCTGTAGGTACTTAAGTATCAAATCCTTGTATAATTTAAACATTTTTGTACTTTTTTTTGTCAATAAAAACAAAAAAATGCCTTTATAACATGAGAGAAAACAATAGCTAATGATAAATGGATGTAAAAGATAAATAAAAACCAAAAAAAAAAAAAAAATTATTAAATTATTAAATTAAAATATTGAAGTATTTCGTTAATATTTTTAAACACTTGTTGTTAATACACACTGCTACCACAAACTATTGGACTTTATGCTTACATACCTCTTAATTTACCGGTTAGCCAAACTCATTAAAATCATATGACACCAGACATTAACAGTTATTTATTTCATAATTGGTCACTTTTTTATTTTTGAGTGTTTAAGGGAATATGGAAATGTTATCATAATTTTATAGGTATTTATTTCAAGTAATAAAAAAATGGATGACACCATAAGGACTTCTTTAATGTTATACTACTGTAAGTGCAAAATATCTTGTCAGAGAAAAATACATATTGACCAATATTTCTTCTAATGATTCTCGGCAGACATTTCAAGGTGAATTTTGCCTCAAATAACTCAGTCAATAAACAAGTTTTTAATTGAAGCCCTTATCTTCTTTATGACACCAACAATTCAGTCATACACCACACTACATTGATTCTGTACATTCACAAACATACATTTCTTATTTTGGTTATTAACATCCAATAATATCTGCTATACAGAATCAACAGTCTATGGAAATTGAAGAAATATATTTATAAAACTAGAAATAAATGTTTAACTTCAACAAGAAATGCTTAAATTTAACAAATGTAAATGTAAATTTGAAGAACAAAAAAATAAAACAACTTAAGTTCGTATTTTTTATGTAAATAAAATTCCACTAACTCAACCATACAGAAAGAAGTTTCACTTCACCCACCACTATCTATTCAACACATGCATGCTATGTATGTAATTGAATGATTCTGAATTGTAAGCAAAAAGTTACAAATACCCAATTAATTGGTTCATTTTAATAGGATTTTTCATTGTATTAAATCTGGATGCAGGTAACAAATAATTGAAGACTTGAGTAATAATTCTGATAATTTTGCCAAACTGCTAAAATATCATTACTCTCACATGTATGAATATGTTTGTAAAAAAAATACACAACAATGATGAAATAAACAAAATATAATATGATTTTCGCATAAATTCAAATCTTAGAATTATACGAACACATATAAAAAAAATATGAACAGTTCTTTTTAGTAAAATTTTAAACATGTTTGTTATTTGTACCAAAGCAGCAATATAAACAAAAGATAGAAAAATGATTAAATTTAAATAAATATTATGGTTGATTATGGGTCAATCCATTATATTTCTTAAGTCTCTTTATAAAAGTATTAAAAATTATGGTGTTTACTCAGATGTACTCTACTACATGATAGTTTATAATTGTCTTTATAGCTAACTGCAACATTTTTAATCTGCGACTATAAGGATTTAATGGATACTGTTGAACAAATTTCTCAACACTAGAGTCCATCTTAATTAAAACTAAGTTTGTATTTTCTCTGTGGTGGTCATTGGTATAGTCTAAACTTCCAATAGCAGCTTCCAAATACCTTTAAAACATGATATATTTAATAATAGGATGAACAATTTTAATTATATAAATTATTAATTATTAATTACAAAATAAAACAATTACTTGTGCTTTATTTCAGTATTATTTGATAGATCATGAGATAACTGTTGAATCAGCGATAATACAATAGGAGTTTTTAAAGTGTTTGGTGGAATGAATAGTAGTTCAGGTTCTACTTTTTCACAAACAAAAAGTACCAGTTCTAATTTTGATGCGGACAATGCCTAAACAAAGTAAAAACCATATGAAATCTACAATTTTTTTTTTTTGAAAGTATAATATAATATAAAATTTTTTATTTTTATTTATTTCTGTGATATAGAAATTGGATTTTTTAAAATGAACACTTTATAGGCAACTGTTTTAATGCGGATGGTTAAACATCCACTTTCCTCTAAAATCTATATATATAATCTAAATACCACTAACTCAGTCATTCATTGCTATATCTCAAAAAAACTACAAAACATATGAACTTGAAGTTTGGAAGAGTGGTTCCTCTGATGATAAAAGATTTTTAATAAGAAAGGATTTTCCAATTTTCACATTTTAAAGAGGTGGTCGTAGTAGTAATAGTAGAAATTTTAATTATTTTTTTCTTCTGAATAAATGGTTGCAAACAGGCAGGTCAAGTCTTATATACCCACTATATAGGATTTATCACAAAAAAAAACTATGTAACGAAAAAACTGTGACTTAGATATTTAGCTAATAATATGTTACATTATTTATATTTTGTTATATTTTTCTTGGTTACCTAGGTATTATTTTTCTAAATTATTATTGCAGTGTATATGATACTGGGTTCTAAATGTATTTTTCAACTTTTGTTTGTTAAATACTTTAATGTCAATTGGTTTATGGCTTAATGTTTATTCAGTGAATTATTAATGAAAGAAATTCTGCAGTCATCATTTATCAAAACACGGCAGAAATCACATAGTCACACCACATTTAGACATCAAAACTTCATATCAAACTGATAGTAATATATTGATGAGAGATATAAAGCTTTATATAGGTAAAGTAACCATTAACAGTCACATGCTCTCGTATCATAACATCATTATCAGCATAACCAGATAAACAAACTGGTGAAAATTCCAAACAGGAAAAACATTAGTAATTAAATTAAAACAGATTTTATTGTTGTTAAAACAAAAAATTTAAAAAAAAGTCAATTTAATTTAGTATTTTATCAATTGATTTCGCCTTCATCATTCTCAACTAAAAACAAGTATTCACTTCTGGCGTGAGTACTGACACGAGGTTTTTCTTATTTATCATATTGACTGGAATTATCCTTTTTTACATTGTACGGCAGAATGCCCAGGTGCATGAACAATCACTTCACATTTAACAAATATGAATCAATAGTTAACTAATGGTCCATGAATGGCAAATTAAATTTTATTGAACCATTAAATATTTTACAAGCGACCCAACATAAGAATATTATTTATATATTCTATCATTGGCGTATCCAGAATTTTTTTTAGGGAGGGGGGGGGTTATAATTCCCTACCTCTCTTAGATTAGGCACTTTATACTATAATAAATTAAAAATATAAAATATGTTACTTTTTCAAAAGCCAATGCATAATCTCCCTGTTTTATAATATCACTTAAAATCATAAATTGGGTAGCAGTATTATCAGTGTCTTTCATACATGGTTCTTCGTGTAACTTCTCTTTAAGTAGAATTGAAAATTGTTTTTGCAAATCATTTTGAGTACTAATCAATAAATAATATTATATCATTAAAAATTAATAAATTATCATTATATTACATTCAATTAGTTACAAAAATACAAAAATGGTACCTTAATATTTTTTTCTCTGTACTTTTGATAATGTTATTCATGTCACCCCTGAATTTATCAAATGCATATTCTAATTTGTTATTGATATTACCCTCTTCATTAAGTAAAGACTTTAATTCGTTTTGATCTACAAAAAAACAAATTTTAAAAATGTTTATTACTTAGTTTTACTTTTACACTTACATTCTAATGATCTTTCAGTAAACGATGCATCAATTTGTTTGAACATAGAACAACAAGCATGTTCAAACTTAGGTATAACTGTACTCATAAAAAGATCTTTTAGAATCGCATCAAGAGTTGGATTCAATGAAGCAACCAAAGACTTAGTAAATAATTCTGTGTCCACCTGAAAGTATAAATGTAATTTATAATTATATAGTATCCCTAAAAAGGAAAACAATTTTTTAATCAAGTTGAATACTAATGTAACATAGATTAAAATAAAATACATAAGTAATGAAACACAATTTTTTGAAGTATTATTAATATAACAGTTACATAATAATATCTATAATGAGTGTTAAAATTACAATTATGTAATAACAAATAGCTAAATTAATAAATAATAGCTATTTGACTAATTAACAATTAATTTTACATGGTTATATTTTAAAAAAACATGTTGGTGTTATGTTTGATTATAATTTTTTTTATACTTTATTAGAGTTTGTGGCTTTAACTATCTCTGTTATTTTCTTATGTGAGGTATTTAGCTGATGATCTATCATGATTTGAAGTTTCCGATGTGATTGATCACTTGCATTCTTAACCATAGCTTTATTAAACAAAAATTAAACAATCAAATACTTAATTAATATCAAGATATTAACTTAAATTTAGATTTACTCATCAAAGCTGGTTCTAGATTTGCACATAAACTAGATGAATTTATTGACATAGCAGCATTAATTTGATTATCAATTTTTTTTTGTTTTTTTGATATACATTTTAACTGAATGTTCATCTCTTGTATGCTTGTTAAAATATCATCTATTTGGCCACTAATTCCATTATCTATTATATCAGACTTATCCAAAGGTCGCCTTATTGTTGAGATATCAGAACCGTTAAACACAGAATTGCTTGAATAACAATTATTTTCTTCTTTTTCATTAATTCCATCGGAATAATTACTCACAGTTTCAAAATTATCATTGTGTGTTTCCATATAATTGTATCTAAAAAAACAAAATTTCAAAAAAAAAAAATTGTGATCAAAAAATGTTCAAATACCTATGCCATACAATGCAATATTATAACAATTATTATTATTATAGATAAAATGTTTGTATTTACTGTAATTCTGGATCAGTATGTTGTAAAATAGTCTGAACTTCATTATTACTTGGACTACATTCTCTAACTTCGTTCAAATCAAAAGGATCCTAAAATAGTACAGATAAAAATTGTATGTACTTACATTTACGTAACTTTTTCTTACTGCATAAATTTAAAATTAAACATTAGTTTAGTTTGAACATTTTATCCACACAAATAAATTAATTAATTAAATTCAAATTTAAGCTTAGATGTTATAAAAATTAGATTGTTATATAATTACTTGTGGGTAAGTATAATCATTTGATGATTGAACAATAATTGGTTGTATATTATTGTAACTATTCTTTTGCCTATTCTGAACCTACAATATTCAAAATATTCAGATACAAATCAAATTAAAAAAACAACTAATGACTTCATACCTGCATTGAATTAGACGAGATAGGGGCACTTTTTTGGTTAAGACTTATTCCTTTTAATCTTAATTTTTCTTTTACTAAAGTGTGAACTTCCAATGGTGTTAGTTCATGCAAAATGTTATTTTTTTCTTCATGTATTTGAAATTCTTTGGCTGGAAAACACCATGGACAAAATTTTAGTTAAAATATAATTTAAAAGTAGTTTATAAGGAACTAGACATAAAATACAAAACAATAGAGCCAAAAAATATACACTACATATAAATTACAAGTACCTAATTCTTATAAAAATAAATATAAATTAAGGGCAATGTGGAGTACGAGAAACATTATACACAACTTGGTCAATTTGGTCCTGCCCAAACAATTTAAACCGCGAGTTCAAAAGTATAATTTAATATAGAATTAACTTATTTTATTTTAAAGTAAAATAAGCTCCAATTAAATATAATTTTATCTCAGAAACTCATAAAATTTGAATTAATAAATTCTAGTCAAAAATAATAATCTATAATTTATAATTCAAATAAAAATTAATCATCTTTAATAAAAACAAAATATGAAATACATCTATTGAAGTTTTTTTTCATGGTCAGTTTATATTAAATTTATTATTAATCAAAGCATACAAACTATCTGAATTAAAAAATTGTTTGTTACCAATTGTACCATTTTTGTTAAAGGGATACTTAAGTCAGTACATTACAGCTTGCAAAAGTTAGTTATAAATACTACCATTTGTTATTTTCACATAATTACCCTCAGTATTATTTGTAGTTGGATTAACTGATTCTATGAGAAGATCTAATATTGGTGGTTTTGGGAATATATTTGTAGGTTCAGTTTTGTTCTGGTCATTATTTTGTCCCGTAATAGATAATTTTGGAGATGCAATAATTAATTGACCTTCTTGTAGTGACTTTGGTTGTATTGCAAATAAATTAATAATTGTTGTATAGTTATTAGAAGTTGAAATATCTAAAAATTTAAAAAAATTGTATTTATATTATTATTGATAATATATGTAACAAACAATAAAAATATAACAGACTTACTTGAATTGTGATTTTCTGTAATATCTAAATCATTATGGTCAATTTTAGCATCAACAATTATCATGTTTAACATGGGACTTTGTAGCAAAACTTCAGTGATGCCGACTATTTTTATGTTTTTTTTAGCAGACTGGATGTCATCAGCTACCTCCATGACATATAACAACTGAAAATAAAGTAACAAACAATTTTAAAAAAACAATTTAATTAATAAATGTTAACATACATTATTGTCGATGTCACTCAAAAATATATATCTTCCAGTTCCATCAACTGTGAGCTTCATGGGATTTAGTTTTGTAAAAGGTCGAACAAATGTTATTATTTGAATAGACTTCCATGTTTCACAAGACCATAAAATAATTTCATCATGCTTTGATAAAGTCACTACATACTTCCAAAGCTCTACACTATGAATAAATAATGAATATAATAAATAATTTGTTTTAAACATTAGGAGTTTTTATAAGACTGGAGAATTACTTACTCTCCATCAATAATTTTACGGTTGTCTAAAAATGCCAAAGATTTTAAAGACAAAAATATTTCTTCAGGATGCCAAGTAAACACACGTTTTGGTGTATCAGAAATTTGATCAAAAGATACCTCAAACATTATAAAATAATAAAATAAAATAAACATCTTTTACTTGAACAATAATAGTTTTATGATGCATACTTGATAGAAATAAATTGAGCCATTACTTAATGCTAATGATATATTTGAACCATCGGGAGAAAATGATAAACTAATAATATCAGCCTCTTTTAAATTGATTTTTATTACTGCATTTGTAATATTATTTAAAACATTTTTATCCATTGATTTATTCAAGCTCATATTGGAAAAAACTGGACCAGTTGTAAAATTGCTGGCAATGCCAACATGCCATATTTCAACCTTATAAAAATATATTAGTAACATATTATAATTTCTTAATTCAAGATTGAAATTAAATTATTCTTACTTCTGAAGCACGGACCACTGCCAACATTTTTCCTTTATAAGTTGGTTCAAATTCAAGTTCTTTTAAATAATTAACCTGTTCCGGAATATATTGACACCATGATAACAGATATTTATTTTTAAAACAATATGATGGATCCTAAAAAAATAAAATCAGATATTTAATTAATTAAATATTTGTTGTATACCTATACAATTTATGAAAAACGATTATTAATTAAGCTGGTGGTTGGTTCTGATATAATATATTTATAGTTGCTTTAACACCATAAAGGGGTAAATAGTACAGTACAAAGACAAAAAGAAATTAATACAGAAAGAAATAGTTGGAGGCTTTCCTCAACAAACTTAAATACAATTGTTCATTATACATAACAAATACAAAATTTAATAGTTTAAGTTTGGTCATTCAACACAATTCTTTTTAATTTAATAAATGAATCAAAGAAAAAATCCAAATTTGTTACAGCGTTACATTCATCTTAAAGGCAGTAGTATTCCGGACTAAATTTGACAATATTGGTATAGCAATTTGGAACCAAAAAGATACTATGATTTCTTGAATTAAAGGCTGGTACCTTAAAATGTATTCTTTTTAAAAACTCGGGACATAATATTTTATTATTACTTTATGTATTAAAGGGATGTCATTGAACAACCTTAAATTAATTTCATAATACATAATAAATTATTCAATGAACCTAACTAAATATATTTAAGCATTGCAATAATTGAGACGTATAAAAAATGTACAAACCCCATTGATTTGAAAAACTGGAAAAACTCTTAGTTTTGGAGATGAACAGCTCTCTTCTTTAATGACATACACATATGTAGTTCCAGATTGGTCAATACAACCCAACATTATAATTTCATAAAGATGAGCAAAACTTATATCTTCAATTAAATTGGAAAACCCTTTAATTAATGCTCTTTCATTACTCTCTGTTTTTACAATGCGAACCAAACCCTCATAAGCATCGGCTACAATAAAAAAAAATAATAAAACATATACCTAAGAAAATACATTTTTGAAAATATGAAATAATTTGTAGTTGTTAATAACTTACTATTAGAGAAGCCATAAGCTATGTACTTCTCACTTATATGCAAGGCAATCAATTGCCCACGGTAATAACATTGATCCCAATTGAAATTAACAAAATTTTTAAGTGTTAATTTTGAACTTCCTTTGTTATGAGATCCTTGACTTGAAAAAACTTTAGTAGAATTGCTATGAATTGTGTGAGTACATTCTTCGTCTCCATTGAATCTTTTGTAAATTACAAAAAATATATTAACAATGACAAAAGTAATATTAGTACAAAAAAAAAAATGATAAACAAAGATAATTTTATCATTCTATGAATTATTATAAGTAAAAACATAGGGCGGTAAGGATGAGTCAGTCAGAATCTTATAATAGTGTATAAAAAAATGTTTAACTGAGATGGTTAAGTTGATATAAACCATTTTAAAGTTATATGGAAACTTATAATTATTAACTTAAGTTAAGGTTGTTTTTTTTTCATACACAAAGAGCCAGTAGTATGGTTTTGAATAGTAATAAAAAAAAGCAGGTAAGTAGATGTTGGCATGTTGCTCTGCTGTAAGTTAGGTATCCAGAAAGTCACTGTAATGGATGTTTTAAACTTGAATTCAATGATATAAAACCATTGTACATGAAAAACAATTCTGAGCGAAGACGATCTGCCTATAATATTACTAGGTAGGTATATTTTAAGATATTGTGATTTAAGTAATTCATTTTAGTATACTATATGTATAACAGTCATTAGCACTAATATAGTAAGTTAAATTTGAAAATGTTATTATGTGTACAAAATATAATAATATACCTACACTCAAAGTTTCAAGAACCCACGAATAATATTTTTAAATTACAGCAAAATAACTAAAATCATTACTATGGAATTTCGTACAAATTTAAACATAAAATAACTATAAAAATAAACTGTTTACATATTTTTTAAATTTTTGGTCAGTGAATAAATTATTTAGGTAGGTACTTATTTTGAATTTTCGATCCCTAGCAAAAAGTTGAACATTTTATAAAAAAATTAACTATAAAATAATTTGTACATTTTGAATTCAATACAATTTGTCAAAATTTAAACTTAAAATGCTAATAAAAAAAGATTTTTTACGTATATTGGCAAAAATTGAAATTCAAACGCTCATAAAAACTTATTTTTGATTCACCCTCAACCTTTTTATTAATTTATACTAACAACAACTTAAAAGGTACCTTGTATTACATTTTCAAACATTTTGACTGGGTAAAATTTTTTTTATCAATACAAATTTAAAAAAACTAATAATAATCGAAAATTTCATATGCATATAAATAGCTCAATATGTGTGAAAATTGTATGGTGAATAGAAAATGCTAATACATACATTCAGTGAAAATTTCATATATCTATTGTCATTTATTTAAGAGTTATGCAAAAAATCAAAATTGATTTTGTCAAAAACAGATTTTACATAAAAATTAAAAGTTTTCATTGATTTCCTGGAGCTTTTGAAAACTTCTGAGAAATGTTTGCTTTAGCCCCTCCCCTTTCCCCAAGTACCAAATAGATTAACGTACCTACCAGAGAAGATGCTATTGAAGAAAATCGGAGCATCAGTACTGAACCAAAAGGTGATGACAAACGCAAAAAAATAATAGTAAGACACCTAGTTTATGCAATATGTATCATCAACAATAATTGTATTACAAATATTATTCAATCATTTAACGTAATTTGGATTTTATGAAAAATAACTCGTTATTATTTCATTACCTTAATTTATTATGTTTAAAATTAAGTTACTAAAATTAATTTGCCAAAATGACATTCTCAAAGTGTCAAAACTTAAATTAATTAAAAATTAATCAAAAAGTGCCATGTTCAAATACAGCTTAGTGGTTTGCTGCAATGGTTTCAATAGAAAATAAACACGATAAAAAATAGAATTTATAGTTGTTGGTGAAGTTATTTGCCAAAATATATAGGAAAAAAAATTAAATAAATAACAAAAAATTTTTATTCAACATAAATTGTAAAAGTTGTAAATAAAAATAAAAAAGTAGGTACTGAATAAAAAAATTAACCTTAATGGACGAGAACAACTAGTCACTAAAGAACTAGATTATATAACCATATAGAGATTTAAAATATTATTACTAGGGCTTGGATTTTGTAGCAGAATAAATCCTTAAAAAAGCATTTTAAGTTGCCAAAAAAGCAAAAAAAGCATTTATCAAATTCAATTCTAAAAATCAAATTTCAACTACACATACAATTAAATATTAAAAAAGGAATTTACGACCATATATTTATCACGTTACTTTCATTAAAACTCATACTAATAGGTGCTAATATAATTTTAATTTTTAACTTTTGGCATTTTGATGATTATAGAGAGCTCTACCTCACTGATTGTCAATTGATATTTACCAGTCAACTAAAGTATTGGAATGTGCTATAAAAATACGCAGGAATAATTCAGATAATTTTCACTTTCCTTGAGTCGTAAATACAAGTATAGATAATTGTAGATACAACTATTTTGGCACAATAAAAATCGTTATTTTATCAGTCATACATTAATTACTTGTTTTTTCACTGGTTTTATAATTGCTGGTAATATTAATTTAGTCCAAGTATAATATAGGTACATAGAAATAAGTTAAATTTTCAAGAAAAACGTATAAAAATATAGAAAAAAAGAATCAAAAAAGGGAAAAAAAGCAATAAAAAGCAAGTTTTGTGGAGAAAAAGCAAGAAAAAGCAAACCAAAGATTACTTCATTCAAAACTATTTTTATTTATAAGAATTATCTTTCTATCATACTCCCCCAAAAAGAAGTATTTGCTACAAAATCCATGCCTTAATTATCAATTATTATATTTTATTAATCTAGAAATTTGTGTTTCGAACTGGTGTAAAATTATCCCCATATTATGCTAACTGGGATAATGCACTATGTCAGTGATACGGTACAAACATCCTAGTGAGTTATGTTTTACCTTGGTTTGAGAGAGCAAATTTCTAGACAATGTTCTCTTTTACAATTTTTGACAACTGAACATATTAACCACAAATAATAACTTGTCAACTACAATTTGTCAAATTATTAATACCTACGTTGGAAAATATTTACATAATACGCATTTATAAATATGCAAATATAAATGTTTTATTTTATTCAAGATATTATGAAACTTCCTCATTTAGCTCATAATAATAATTTTATTTTTATTTATTCCATGGAAAATAGCTGAATTTAATCAAATTTGTATCGTAGACATCACGCTTTATTGGTAGACCGCTTATTAGGAGATATAGTATAGTTTAAATTTGCAAAGTATGTAATAATTGTTCACGTAGGTATGAAAGTATGACACAGTGTCAAGCCCAGTGATAATATGAAATTGTTAATACAGTGATTGAAATCTCGTTACATGAAATTTTATTTTTAACGGTGTACCGTCTGATCAAATTTTGTGTGACGGCCAAAACAATCATAGGCATTATGTGTGTCTGGCGACACATCTTTTTATTCCTATTCAAAACGCCTACCTAATGCCTCCAGATATGCATAAACTCATTTCGTGATCAATATTAATTTGGCAAGCGGCAGTGGCCTCGACATAAAGCATTAACTAGACACGAAAATAATGTCATCGGTAACTGGCGATTGGCGACGCTCGACTTAAAATATATATACTTACACGATCTCCTCGATTTCTTCGGACATCTTGACGGAAGGCGTGAAAGATCGGTTTCAGAGCAAACGGTGTTAGGGACAAGATGAAAGAAATGAAGTTTTTCAAGACGCGATGAGTGCTAACGACTCAGTTGGATACCAATCTGATCAGCCGCTAACTGGCAACTAACAGTCTTGACTGGCAGAAACACGTTGTAGTTTTCGGTTGATATCCGACCGGCGGCTGTGATGACGACCAATTGTTTACCTAATGCGTTTATCGTATCAGACAACAGACGACGTATGTTCCGTCAGCGAAATGGACACTATGAGAACGTTGGGAAAAACACAACGGAATCGGCAATCGCTTTAGTTAAAAATAACAGTATAATGCACAAATACAAAACGAGACGGCAGCGCTATAAAAGTCACACGGCAACGCAGTAATTTTTATTCAATGAAAGCGAATACTCAATACTCTCGTCGCCAGGGTCGTGACGGCTTCGGCGGCGGATTTGAAATCACGTCTGATAGGAACCGCGCCTCCACCTCCACCGGCGACGTCATCACCGCTGCCGGCAACCGGCGCTTTGTCCCGGGTTTCCAGACAAAGGTTTAAATTCCTAATCGTTCGTCGTAAGAACGTAATATTATGACTATAAATTGAAATAAGTACGTAGGCATTACCAAGCAGCATATTTAGCGAGATATACTCACAACATTATTTAAAAAAATATGCGTTTACGTAGGTACAGGAAAAATATATTAATTTTATAAGTAGGTATACGGTTGGTGTACGGTGAATGGCTACTGGTGAGCTATGGTCAATGAGTATAATATTATTTTATTATAATATGTTTTATTCTGTTTTAAATTGTATTTTTTTTTTTTTTAATGCAGTGCGGTTACCTGTGTTTACTGATTGGACACACTACCACACCGCTCGGGAGCCATAATATACAATGTAATCATAAAAATAGCTCGTATGTAAATAAATCGCCCGTTGAAAATATTTACAGTGGATAATAATAGATTTTTATTATCCAAATAAAATTTAATGGAAAATTTGTATATTATTTGAATTGTATTTTTTTTCTAATTAAGTGTTGTTTGAGAACTAAGAAAACTAATGAGGAATCAACGAAACACATAAGTATTTTTTGACTCCGGGAGAAAAAAATTGTTGAGATACATTTTTGTTAAATATGAATATACTTAAAACATAACCTATTTACCTATCTATTTAGCAATACCTACATCTATGCGTACTACGTATTTACGTCCTAAATATTATAATTGTATAACATCAATTTGATTACCCATTCAGTATACCTTTTAGTAATTGCTTAATGTTCATAAGTAATAAAATGTTTATTATAAACTTTTGGCTTTTATCTATAAATTAGAATTATAGAATACACTCACTACTCAGTGGGAAATCAGATGTTCAGTCTGTTCAGAAAACATATCTGATGTTATTTGTTAGGTGTGTTGAGTAAATAATAAATATGTGACACATAGTGGCTGGCGTACTCTGTGAGTTCTTGGGTATCTATTTTTATATGTACGGTACATAGGCATGTATGTAACTAGAAGGAGCTTAGCCCCCCTGTCATAATTATTTTACTCCCACCGATGTTTATACAGCAACATTTATAAATTTTAATTTAAAAAATAGTTTTATTTTTTTATTGACATTGGGAAATTTTTTTTTTGTTATTGTCAAACTACATATTATTATTATCATTTTATGTGATGACCCTGGGTATGGCGTATGCCGTTGTGTAGTTCTTACTACATACTTAAAAGTAAATTACATAAAATTAGTTGTCACCTGGAAGAATCATGATTTTATTTTTGTAACATTAATGTATGAATTGTAACAACGAGTAATAATAACCGGATGACGATCGCTATGCCTGCCGACCGCTTATCGGAGTCCTACTAAAAATAGAATTGGTTTTTAAACTATTTTATTTATTATATTATCGTCGTCCTTCGATCTTCCTAAGTACAGCGTTTGTATGCTGATCGCAGGGCCGGCGTTACACAATTTTGTCGAGGGGTTGTGAGATCAAGTATTGCCGACTCAAAGTTTCTAAAAAAAAATACTTGAAGTTTAAAAATTCCTGGTTTTTCTGTGTTAAGATGAAGTAAAATAGTTAAAACAAAAACAAAATATAGAACTAAAACATTTTAAACCATTTTATGCATAGTTAAAATATTTATTACTTGTATTTTATACAGATGTAAAGATACAATAGGCTGTCGGAGCTATTTTAAGATCTAAAAAATAAGTCGTGTACGAATATAAATCAACCAGTGTTTGTCAATAACTCAAAAAATTAAGTAAAAAATAAATTTTTTTTTAATTTAGCAGACGGCAGATGGCAGTACATCATATTATTTAACAAAATAGATTATATACGGGTACTTGAGATAGGGATTAGGGATTGCCGAATGCCGATTAGCGATGGCAATGATATGTCGACGGACTTACGTTGTACAATGTACAAAAACAAATATATATTATAGTATTATAATACGGGTCCTTACTCCTTAGCCGACAATATCAGTCGGCAGTATTTAGATTTCTAAATCGGTAAATTCTCAACTGCCGACTGCCGGGACCCGTTCCTATATTAAATATGTATTTTTTTTTTCAAAAAGTATAATTTCCACCGGACCACGGCTCCCTGAAATTGTCGACTGATAATTACAAAAAAATTTAACAGGGGGGTGTGACGACCCACCATACCCCCATTGCCGCCGGCCCTGTGATGATGCCTGATAGTTCGTATCATGTTTAACGACGTTATTATTATTTTAATAATTAAGCCAAATTCTTATGTTTCAGGATTTTTTTCCAACAATTTCCGCATCTGGTGATTGAACATTTTCAGCAATGCCAATCGATTCCCCAAGTAATTTATTATAGCTATTTAAAGAGATTTATTAAATGTTTCAAATAAAGAAGATATTTTAAAATGATTTAAATAATACTGAGCAGAGACTTAAACTGTATTGACTAGTATATTATTACAATGTTACCCATATAAATTCTTTAACTTACACTTATATTTTAAGAAAATTAAATTAGTCTTATGTATATTGTATAACACACATGTAAGCATATCACATATATTGTGTTAGGTATATAGTAAAGTTAAAATACATCAGTTTTAATTATAATATACGACATTTATATTCAAATTACATACAACTATAAAAATAATAAATCAATAAGTCAATTCAAAACTGATAGAAATACCTATCATTAGTCAATAAAAAAATATATACTAAAATATAAAAGTAAAAAAATTATTTATAATATTGCATGGGCTTATATTTTTTACCCGGCCAGTATTTGTCGGTACTTAAAATTTAATATTTATTTTCATTGGTGTTAAAATTGCAGTATTGGCATCGGTGGGCAATTACATAGGGGGTGGCAATATTATCTCAGATAAAATAAACAAAAAATTATTTTTTTTTTTTAAGAGGAAGATTTCTAAAAAATGATACATTTTATTATTATTTATTTTTTAAGTTCACATATGCATACATTTTGTTTTACCTACCTATATTTTATCATTTTAAATAAAGAAAAATAAATGTAATTAACTAAGTACTTAATAATTAGTAAATATTAGTTGGCTTATTTCGACTAGTACAACTAAAGCCCGAGCACACAGAATGCGGTCGGTCGCGGCGGGCCGTGATATCGTATATGTATGTATGATTATCGCGACGGTCAAATTCTGTATTTAATTACAACCGGCCCGCCGCGACAGATCGCGTTCTATGTGTCCGAGCCTTTTGATAGCAAATTCGTGTGATGGGATTGTCGATTGTGGGAATTATTCAATTACCAAAATAAAACTATTTTTAACAATGGTCGACGACAAATGTTTGGATATCTACGAAGTATGTAAAACGTAGATAATAATAATTGTGTTTGGTTGATTGCTGAACAATGATACTGATATTTTAGTTAAAAATAATAAATATAGCAGTATTATTCATGACGTAAATTGTAAATACGTAATCTTATGTAGTTATGTGCCATGTGAGTGTGACCACTGACCACTGTAATTTTTTAAAACGATTCTTAACAGAAACAGTTCATTACTTTCTGTCTTAAGAGGCCATTCTGGTAAAAGTGAAACGTATACAACGCGCAATAGATTATAAAATAAAAACTAATTACTCTGTACATACTGCAGTTTTTACGATAACACCAGTCACCAAGTCATATTTTGAAATTAATATACCGTACTGCAGTGGATTTTCGCTGATTAGGTTAGTGTATCGTCATAACGATAATTCAAAATAATTTATTTTATGTAATTAATATTTATTACTGTTGATACTATAATATTATGGACACTTTGTCTCTTTTCTATAGCGTTATCGAGATATTCTCGTGTACGATGACCCACATACGACCCATCATCAATCATCATTCACCAGTATGCCTGATTTCTGCACACAACTAATTTTCATGTCGATTAATAATTTGACTATACCTATGAATTTATTTTATTTATTTATTTACTATTGCCCCCTCTCCTGTTTAGGATCTCTATCTCTGATCTTGTCTATATACTACCTATGACATTTTCAAAATATTTAGATGATTAGATCCTTAGGAGGCCGTTCTATATTTATATTCCGTTCTATCTTATACTTATTTTATTAAAATACTAGCTGATCCCATGCACTTCGTTGCCCGTTGAAAATGCCAAATCTATACATAAGACTTTTGTTAAAATGCGAGCAATATAGTATGAGGTAGGATATAATATTATACTATTATCATCGTATCCCACGCAGCGTGGCGTATTTTTTTTTTTTGGGGGGGGGGATGTCCACGGTGCTGGACACCCCCCAAGCCAAAAAAAAAATTCAATCTTTAATTTTGATAAAGTTTAAAAGGAATTAGACAAACAAAAATGTATGGTTCGTTATGAACAATTTTAATATTATATCAAGTCCTACACTAATTCCAAAAGAAAATAAATTTAGTTTTAAATAATGTACTTATTATCCTATATTCCTATTATATTTTTAATTATTTATAAAACTGTTATTCTTATAGCACCACTGATATCGAATGTAACAAACAAAATGTATAGTAATAACTATTAAATTATTGTGACCGATGATGATAACTATATAGGTACTAATGTATATTAATATGTTTAAATAATATTGTTATTATTATCCTATTACAGTATACACGCAATTTATATTTTTATCTTGCGGCTCCGTGCCTTCATGTACCTGTGTTACTTGTTTTCCAGCCGGTATTTATGTTGTGTTTATTTAGATATTAATATATTACAATGATGTTTTTTTTTAAATATATTAATACGTTGGATCTCCATGTACATTTATTTTAAAACATATTATTTTGTAGCAATTGAATTTGAATCATTTTTCATTTACTCGTCGAAGAAACAAGGCAGATAAAATATACATTGAAATAGTAATATTATCATATTCTTAGTCTTGAATTTATTAATTAAATTAATTTATATAATACTTTAAAGTGTGTTTATTATTATTTTCTATTTTCTATTTTAAAAATTATTATTTGCTTTTATTTTTATTTTTATTTTTAAATTAAAATTATGTTTACAGTATGTATTTTATACATGTATGATTTAAGTTACATAAAAATTACTACTTTTAATTAAATAAATAAAAAATGTTTTATTACAATATTTGAAGAGTATGTTATGAACTTGGTGGTAGTATATGTAAAACAGAGAAATATTGCAACCAATTAACAAATAAGTATATACAATATACCTACCTATATTATCTGGACACTCCCTCAAAAAACATACGAAATACTAAGCACTGAGGCCACGCTAGGTAAATACTCCATATGAATAATATTTTTTATTTTTTATTTTGACGTGGATACGCCGATGAGTGGGTATAAGTGCAACTCAACCATCTTAGCAAGCAATTTGTGAAAATTCGATTACTTATTTTTTACCAATAACTAATGTAGGTAACACCATTGATTAAATACTAACTATAGATATTCAGATAAAATTAATTTTTTTTTTTTGCTAAACTAAATAATTATAATAATTGTTTATTACTCAACGTCGAAGCATCTGTGGTTGTCGAGTTTGATTGTTATTTATTTTCAGCCAGCGACTATTTCTTACTAAAAAAGGTATAGTTATACAATTTACACGTTTATTTTAATTAATAATAACTAATTATTTATTAACTTTATCGGACTAAATTAACGCCTAAAACCTCTGTGATGTCCTCTTTAATTTATAAAAACTGCAAGACGATCCAATAGTAGTTTCGGAGTTTACCTTGAACATACAAACAAACGCTATCATTTTACATATTAATTATTAGTATATAGATAACTTACTGACAAATAAATAAACTAATGGTTGAATATTGTGTTTATTTTTTAATTACTGTTCAAAACTATTTAAAATAATAATGTAATATAATACATTTAATACGAATATTAATCGTATTATAAAAACACACTATAATATCGTATACGGTTGGTTTATATTATTCATAAAATATAATCAAATACAACATTATACAACATATAACATAATATATTCCACTTATTACAATATTTTACTATTATAGTAATACAGTAGGTTGAAATTATGTTTAGTGAAAATATTGCATTTGAAGATGTCACTGTGTGAATAAAATATAATAATGTAGGCACATAGGTGGGCGCCTTCTTTAAAAATTTCAAGTACCCAAGAATAATATTTTTAAATTACAACAAAATAACTTCTTTTTCTATAAACAAAATCGAATATTTACAATTTATGTAAAAAAAACAATGGTAAATAACTAATACATATATAAAATGTACAAGGCTGGATAGAGGCCCTACTTCAACAACTCGATAATTAAACAAAATAAGTATAAAAAATGCGTTTTAAAAACCATGTTTTAAATTTTCAATTATTATACCCACCTACAGGCTATAATAAACATATTGAACATTTTATACATTTTTTATCACTAAACCACAAAATTATTTTCAAATGTTAGTAATTATTGACAAATGTTGTGACAACTTGAATTTTATATGCTTATAAAAAAAATTGTGATTTTGTATCTTTTATATTTTCAAATTGTTGTAATAAAAACTTATGTGTCAGGCTATATTATTACTGATTATAATTTATGATAGGTATTGTGATTAAAATAATTAATTTTACTATTGGAGCATTATTATGTAATATGTAACAGTAGATTAAATACATTTTTTCGAAAAACTTGCATTCATTAACTTTATGGTGTGTAAAAAAACTAATGATATACTTTAAAAGTTTTAAGTACTCACAAATAATATTTTTAAACTGCCAAATAATAACAAAAATCGTTTTTCTTTCTTTAAATATCTAGTTTCATTCAAATTCAAACTAACCTAAGATAAAAAAAAATTATATTTTTTATATTTATTAGATCTTTTGGTTACAGAGTGAACTATTTATGAGTAAATTTGTTTTAAATTCTCAATCCTCAACTTTAAACATTGAACATTTTATAAATTTTTAACCACAAAATATTGCACATTTTTGTGGATTAGGTAAATTTTGTCACAATTCTAACTTTGAACTCTCATAAAAAAATATTGTGTATTTATTCACAACTTTTTTTAAAATTTACATTAACAAATTATGAGGAACATTGTATTAAATATTCAAGTTTTTGAATAATCAGAACATTTTTATCGACAATAGTTTTAAACCTAACTTAACCTAACCTACATTGTTCACAATTCCCATTCTTGATACCTATAGACATTTTTAAAAAAAAATTGGAATTTGTCCTTTAAAAAATATTTTGTGGAAAAATATATTAGGACCTACGACAGTGTTGGGTAGTAACGTAATGAAGTTAAGCGTTACTATAACGGCGTTACTTTGTTTGTAACGCATTAAGTAACTTCTTTAGAATTATTTCCAAGTAACGAAAATGTAATGGAAATTACTTTTGAATAGTAATTACTATAGTATAACGCGTTACAGTTTTGCTTATTTAGTACCTGTTGCGAATTGAAAAAAAAAACCATACAAATATATCTATAATGCGGTTCTTAGGCATACAAAATCTAATATATATTTAATTTTAACTATTACTTAACAATTCATATTCAACTTTTGACATGTCTTATGATTGCGCCATAAATTAAGTGCAGGACACTAGAACAGTTACAATTAGATTCCTTTAAATAGGTACCTAACGCTATGAACACTGACTGGGGCCTATCACACAGTTAATTCGAGTGACGGATTCATTATTTTCGCCGCGATTCTCCAAATATTTACCATATTTTTGACATAATTAGCTAAAAATTTTAAATGTCTAAAAATAGCTCAAAACTTTTATAACGTATAGAAAATTATAAAATCAACATTTGATGACATTTTCAAATAACTACTGTAAATAGCCTGCCCTCGTGTTTTGCGAGCAAACTTTTGAATTCTCTCTGCTAATGTAGGCAACATCATATCATTCATATCACGGTGAATTGAGTTGTTTCTTTCTAATCGGTAGACTGCAGTAATTGTCCGGAGGTTGATGTATTAACAGCATTGTACTACATCGATGTTTGACTTACAGGAACAACCATACACTTGAATGTCGTAAATCCAGATCCGTTGTATAATAGCTACATACGGTAGATTTTTGTTTTCGATGGTTAAATCAGTCTGATTTACGGACTGACTTACATGGTCCGACTAACCAATAAAGTTTTCATATTTTTTCTTTAATTCGAATTTTGCTTTCAGAGCTCCGTTTCGTTTTATTCGTTGGGTGCCGTGTGCTACGTCGTGTTTGAGTCTCTCAGCGTATTTGCTAGGACTAGTTTTCTCATATCTATAGAGGATAGGTTAATTGTTAATTATCATTGATAGCTACCAGAGTTGCATTAACAAAGTTAATTTTTTTAATATCTTACTATTACATTGTAGCTCAGTGAAAAAAGCACAGGAATGTTTGGAATGCAATGAATCTACTACTGAGTGTCGGGAAAAATTCAATACACTTTGGTCATGTACTTTGTGTTTTGGTTTATAGTATGACTCAGAGATAGTTAGGTCGTTGTTGCAAAACAAGTGAAAAACCAACAATTTTCTCCATTAGAAATTGCTTAAGAAATAGATAACAACTTCAAGTTCTTAAACCCAAAAATAGCACCAGGCTATGATGAAATTTGTTCAAAAATATTGAAGGAGCTTCCAGAGAAGGCTATCATTCATCGTGCACACATAAACAACGCTATTTTGCATATATGGAGTAGGTACGTTTCAGAACAAGTGACCCTGTTGCTCAAATCAGGAAAACTACCCGAAGATGTCACATCATACCAACCGATATCACTCCTCCCAAGTTTGTCTAAACTTTTAGAGAAATTTCTGCTCAAATGCCTAAAACTGATTATACAGATAAAAATCTTATACTAGAACAGTAGTTTGGATTTTGCAACAATAATTTAACAATCGATCAAGTAAATTGAGTAACTAATGTGATTAATAAAGCTCTTAAAGAAAAAAGTACTGCTGTGGAGTATTCCTTGATGTAGCCCTACGGACTTATCACAAAGTTTGGCACAAAGGATTCCTCATCAAACTGTGTGAACAACGGCCTTCAGCTTAATATATTAGATTGCACCTTGACTCTCGTCTAAACTAGAAACGCCACATTCGTCAGAAAAAAATCAGACTAAAGAAAAATGTGAAAACTTAATTGGTTAGTCAGATCCCACTCCGATTTAACCATAGAAAACATACGTCACTGTGTGTATGTATTATAAAACCAATCTAGATATACGGCATTCAATTGTTGGGTTGTGCAAGTAAGCCTAACATTGATGTAATACAAAGCTATCAAAACATCGCTCTGACGCTCTTTGAACCATCACTGAAGACTAATTATGTTAAAAACATGGTAAATATTTTGAAAATTCGTGCTTAATTATTGAATGAATCTGTAACCCGAATTCGCTGTAAGTAGCCAGACAGAACAAAAATCACCGCGAAATCTGATCGACAAATTTCCCAGTGAATATCGCTGTATATAGCCCCTGCAGCGGCCCAGTCTAATTGATCAGCCTAATTTATTGATAATAGTCTAGCACTCTAGCCACTCATAAGTCATAGGATACATAATGATTTTTTTATTATTTTATATTGTCATTTTTTTTTAATTGTACTTAAGAATTTAGAGCTATACGCCTGTACAAAAGCTGTTAAATTTTAAATTATTTACTGCTCTATTTACAATTTACCTACATTAGAATACAACATTTTTCGGTAGATTAATATTGTTATGTGCTTATGTATTAACTGTACATAGGTAAGTATTTTTTTCAAATTACACCTTTTTACTATAGTACCTTTGCTAAGAAAAAAACATTTTTAGGAGTAAAAAACATAAATACTTTTTTATTTGAAAAGTATAGTAATTTCATTACAATTTTATTTAAGTAACAAGTGAAGTAATTTGATTAATTTTTAACTTATCCAACACTGGACCCGCCCTCCCAATCCGGGCCTGGGTATATTTTACAATTAAATAGCGTCATAGCGATTTACTGTAATACACACTATACAACTTAAGTTTCTGATACCAATATTTAGGCAGGTATGTTAGGTTAGGAAATAAATACTCTACACACATCGATATAACATCAAGGAAGTAAAAATAAGATGATATTATATTGTATATTAGGTATACTATCACAAAACACGTTTATATAAAGGTATGTGGCAAATGCAGACAATGTATATAGATCTCAAACATTTTTCTAATCACTTTTATTTTAGGAATATAAAATAATTTATTATTTAATTTGCGTTTCTACAGTTTTCTATATTAGACGGATCTTTATTTATCTTGGTGTCAAACATTTTTTTGTTTTCAAAATATTTTTATTAAATAGTATATATTTATAAATAAATATTTTTCCTAAATCGCACATCCGTGTGACATGCATTATTAATCAACAATTATACAACAATAAGAACTTCTATACAATTTGTTCTTTTTTCTTTTTTCATATAATGTATAACATATAAGTAAATAATAATTTATTATTAATGTTTTAAATGCGTAAAAATTGACGTAACTAAACACATAATTAAGTAATTATCAAACATTTTTGAGCAAACTGAATGTGAACTAGATGTTTGGACGGGCTCTCTGTTTCGTGTACTCTTGGTCACACTCAATATGACTGTAGCTTCTACTAATGTTTTACCGGAACCGACGATCAAATTATACTCTCCACTGTGCACTGGCGTTACCGATTGTATCGTGAGAGTAGCTACTTGGCAGTAAGAAGATGTTGATGACTAAAACATGCAATAAGATCCATGGGTAATATTTAATTAATTGTCATAGATCATCAGGTAGTAGAATCTCGGTATTCTAGCTATCCTTTTTTTCATTATCGTTAAAAAAAATCTTTAACATTTTTTACATTCACAATAATAATTGTTCAATTAATTTGTTGTAATCGTTTGAGAATATATTTATGTCACTAGTTAACTAATTACATAGGCAATATTAACATAACATTAACTAGTATTTAAATGTTTTTATATCATATAATTATTTTTGTCTGGTAGTCTTCTGGTCTCAAAATAGTCGGACTAACGAGGCTATCCTACAAATACAAACCAATATCATATTGAAGGCATGGAAAACAGGAATAGTCAATACTGTATCTATCGTTTGAAGAAGTTCACGATTGTAATATTATATAACTATAACTTATAATATTGCAGTGTCATTTTTTTCAAACATATTCCTGTTTAGTTTTAATATGGATGTGGTAGAATTGAATTCAGAAATAATTGTAAACCAAACTATTTGGTTTTACAATGATATATTTTAATTTTCATAAAACAATTTTTGAGATACCTACCTCGCGACTCACATAGATGAAGTTCATCTATAGTTTAGGACAACGGTTGTTAACCTGGGTCAAGCGTGTTTTTTAAGATACATTTAATATTATTAAAGTACACATTTGTATTTGAGTTATTAAAGTCTAAAACTTGGTAGTTATAAAAATATAACTAAGGAGATCCGATAACGTATGTATTTTCCAACAAAATGACAAGATCAATCTTATGCCAATACTGTACCTTATAATATTGTCAAATAGGTAATCAATATAGATAATCAGATACAACTTCTAAAATCATATTTGAGTTCGTCATGAAGTTTACTTGAAAATTACTTTTTCAATTTTTTAACTGAACTACTAATTCTTCAAAATTGGTTTTTTAATTTTGAATATTAATAATTTTTAAATGTTAACAATATTAAAATGGAAAAATTAATTTAAAAATGTAAGAAAGTCATTTTCGAGTATGTTTTATGACGAACAAATAATTATATGTTTTCAGAAAAGTTATTGGATAAATTGTTTAGTTAACCAAAAAATAGTAGGTACATAATAAATATTCGTGTAATGTGTTATTGACATGTGCGTGCACGTGCGAGAGCGGTCCGCTGTTTATTTTACACACAGTCTATCACACTTTTTTTATAATAATCACTTACTACACTCATTTACATGACCCGCACGTACGCACATGGATAGTTGCCTATAATTAACTCCTTATAAACCATCAGTATCGAATCTCCTTAAGTACCCCAGGTGTTCTAAGTCAGTATGATACTTTTGTTATTTATAAAAATTTAAATTATTTTAAACTTAATTTTATTATAATTTATTTAGCACAATTTAAATTTAAATTAAATCTAAAAACACACGAGTAATTTAAATTTATTTTAAGAAATAGATCTATTCTATGATTGTAAATTATGTAGACGTATTGAAATTTATAGCACATTTAAACGAACATCTCAATTTTTTTATATTATATGACGTGATATATAAAAAGGTTTACCCCCCTGGTAAACGATAAACGAATTAAAAAATAAATTTTTCCAATTTCATTATAAATGTTCAATGAAACAAAATATAATGTTTAGTGCCTATGTTTGCTGCGAAGTAGTACTTAACTCTGAAGTTTTTGGTTTATATAAAAAAAATAAACATTTAACAAAGAATGTGCAATATTCAATCAAAAACATTGTTGGTATTACCTAATACCTAAATGTTTTCCTTATACTTACGGTTATGTTATGAGCTGTAATTTGTCCAACGGCGGTTCCTGGTCTAATAACTCTATCACTCGCTATCCAAAAAACTTTGTTTACCATTGGATTAGAACAAAACTCAGCTGATAATCTGGTGTCATTTCCTTCGTGCGCAACAATAGTTCTGTTTTCGGTATATATCACTGGACCGCCTGGAAATTCATAACTTGTGTTATTCGGGTATACTCTAGAACGGGGATCGACGATCGACTGGTCGATCTTTATAAGAATATTGGTCGATACTAGTTCTTATTCTAAACTAATATCTACTGATCATTGAGTTTAAGACTTAAACACAAGTTTATGCTTTGTTTATAAAGTAAAGTATTTATTAGAGAAGACAAACACACAATTTTCAGATGGAGAAATAATGAAAGAAGAATATTTTTTAAAATCATGTAATGAATAGAATTTAAACAGTATAACAAAATAAATAGCGGTAGATCACTAGATAATTAAAATGTTGAATGTTGCTCACTAGTTGGAAAAGGTTGGCGACCCCTGCTTTAGAGTTAAGGACAATAGCCAATAGAAGTAACAGTTATTAAATTAAGAACGTTTTCTTATTAATAACATATTACTTATTAGTTATTCTAAATTCTAATATATTAATAAAAATAAATACTGACCGACAACATTCAAATGAAGTGTATACACCCTGAGCTTTTCTAGATTTTCATTTTTACTGCCCACAATACATTTATATTCACCGGCCTCTTGGTATAAAACTTGGTCTATATGAAGATTACTACTTGGCCCTATTGGTTGTAGGTCATTATCATTGCCAGTCTTAGCCCAACATGGTATCGCCGCACTAGGTCCTGATGGACATTCTAATTGAACTTCCCCACCAACAGTGACCTCGACAGATTCAGAGGAACCAGAGTTATCTTCTTCGATTAACTCTTTGCGCACTGTATCAAGGTCATTTAAATTGTCTAAAATATAACAAAATTCAAGTAAATAGATTTGAAGTTGAAATTATACTTATAATGCATTACTCACATCTAACATTTAAAAAATAACCAATTGAAGAATATTCGGATAACAAGTGTCTGCTTGTACATTTATACCACCCACTATGATTTCTTCGTATTGACGTAAAGTTTAGAAAACCATCATCAGTTTGGAGAACAGGTGGTGCACTATCATCTAATATAAATATACAGCAACCATAGTTAAACATGAGAAAAATTGTATTTCAAAAATTGTAAGCAGCATACCTTTTTGCCAGACGGGAGTTGATGGTGGGTTTGAATCAACATCGCATTTAAGAGATACTGAAATACTTTCTTTAATAGGTATTCCTAATCCGGGAATTCTACTAATTCCAAAAGAAGGAGTATCTATAAATACCAAAAGTCAATTTTAAAACATTGTTGAATACAAAAACATAAGATACATTTCATCAGAAGTAACCTCAATCTTTGTAGTAACATAAAATATAACATTTATGGTCTAATAAAACATTTTAAAGCTACCTTAACATTACACGCAGTGACGTAATTAGTACTTAGATAGGGAGGAGGCAGTTATTTGTACATAATATTATTTAGGTACCTTAAATTAATATTTTGTTTTTCCCATAATATTATAATGTCAGTTTTTTTACAGTGTCATTTAAATAATTAAATATATTATTACATTATATAATCCTATAAGTAATACAATGTTCTTACCAAAAAATAAATGTTATATAAGTTCTACTTTGCTTAGCTTTAGTATCAAATAAAATTTCAAAATTATTTCTAGGAATCACTCATATTAAACTCTGTAATTACGACACTGCTACCGGTAAAATGTATAATCTTAAGTATTGATTTTAAAAATCAACTTACATTGAACATCAAGAAGAATAGTAGTGTTCAAGGGGTTTACAAGAGTAACATGTGTAACTATACACGCCACAGTAGCATTGTGATGAGCTCTAAGAACTCTTTGAATTTTAGCTGAACTTCGACTAATGTCTTTCTCTTGATACGATTCATTGGATTGCAGTAATCCTGAAGACATGGCTTCATTTTCTAAATTTGAATTACTTGGAAATAGTAACCAATGTAATGATGGCATTGGATTTCCACCTTCAACCACACACTCTATACTTAAATCCATGTTTTCTTTTACTGGTACAAATAAATTTCCAGGGTCTAAACGGTGCCCGTCAATTAATAAGTAAGGTTCTTTTGGAATTTCTAGAACGAAAAGACAAATAATTATTTTCAACACTATAATTATTATTTTTATTATTATATAAAAATATAATACCTAAAACTACTAAATTTATTGCTCTAGCTAATTGTTTTTCGTTTACGCATTGCCATATCCCATTATCATCTAGCCTTATATTATTAATAACTAAAACTCCTGTGTTATGGTTTAGGTTATAACGATGTCCAAGATCAACGTTCTTCCCATTGTGCAGCCATCTATTATAATTTAAACAAATCAATTTTATTTATTATACACATTTTTTAGATTATTAAATAGTTATTTATTTAGATACCTTTATTAGTGTATCAACTTATTATTTAATTGGTTTTTCTTTAAAAGTATTTACCATCACATTTTTATTTAACAACAATAATATTACTGTAACATTAATATGTTACTATATATTAATTTAAAAAATAAAATAAATATACTTAAGGATCAATAATTTGATAAACTGTAGTGAAAATATATTTACAATATATTATAGTGAATTGTTTCCGCGTTGACTACCAAAAGGTATTTCACCATGTTACCTACTTAAATTGGCCATGAGATATTGTATTCTTATTCAAAAACCAAACAAATGACTAATATTGGTTGCGAGATCTCATTTACAATAACATCAATAACATTATATAAAATAAATATTATTTGAATATTAGTGTCAGATGTTAATAGTTTTACTTTGATTTAAAATGACAATGGACCTAACAAGTTTTAATCGGGTTTTATATCATGCATTTAACAATTTTCGTTTTTATTTCTATGGTTTTTTTTAATTTTTGCCAATCACTTATTACTCACATTGGGTTGTATATGCGTTATTGGTAATGTGGAATATCGGGCAATGTGAATCACGATTTTTTTTTAACCATCTAATATTATTTTTTATTTTTATTACAACCTATTTATAATAATTTATAATATTAGTTTTTTTTAATGATTATTAATTGTATTAAATCTTATTATATTGTGAATATATTAATATTTATGATAATTGTTAATTGTTTTACAACATTGATAGAACGACAAAAAAAAAACCAGTATCATAATGTTATTTTATATTATTAAATATGTTAAATAGGCAGTACGATAAGTAGCAAAAATAAGTTTATATAGCGTGTTTCAAAAATTTCAGTTTATTGTAAAATTTAATTTAATTTATTAGAAAAACAACATAATGATATTTCTTAATTTTTTTTCTTATTTCATCAATACTATTGAACAATTTTTATTATTATTATTATTATTATTAATATATTCGTAATTAAATAGGTAGTAATACAATTATAATTTTTAGTACAAATAAAAATAATATTAAGATGGTTGAAAAAAAATTCGTGGTTCATATTACCATATATTCCACATTGCCGGAACATATACATAATTTAATACACATACCTACTCAACTTTAATATTTAAAAAAAAATTTGCTTAAACATGGGTAATTTCTCGCCATTATTTTTGCAGTCAAAATTGACATGCATTTTTATTGGAATTGATATTAACTTTATTGTTATGTCGGATTTTAATAATTGTAGATGTCGATACAAGTATAAAAGGTATGGAAGGTATGAAATAAATAATTAGTTGAAATTAAATTTAACATCTAGAATTAAGTACTTATACCTACCAAATTTTTTAGGGCGATATGTAATTTGGAATCTCACCTTAGTAGTAAAAATTATAAAAATTTTAGATAGTGAAATCCTAAAGCCATAAGATATATCTGAAATATCAGCTCTAATTCACTTAAGACAGTAAAACTTTTTTTTTAAATAGGTAGACATTTTTTCCAAAAATACATATTTGTAAGCCTATCAAATTATATACTTGGAGATCAGGTCAAAGTATAGTAAGAATGTGAGATCACATTTTAGATCTCACGACGGTCAACGTGATAAGTATTAGCTATTATTTATAAATAATAATTATATCCTATGTAATGAATCAATTAATTTTATTCGAATCATAATATCATCGTAGCGTACAATATAATAAATTATTTGATATTAGGATGTACAGTTTTAATTAAATCCTTTATAACGCAGGATACTGTAGTGATTTTACTAAATAAAATTACTTATTGATTCCAATAACGTAATTTATATAATACGATTATGTCCTGTATCTACAATAATGTACTATATCATCATAAATGTATATATTTAGGAACTAGGGAGCTCCTAATTAAAATTAAATACGTTTCTTTAAACCCTAAGTGCTTGTGTAAATGTTTGTGTTTGCATTTAATTGTGAGTTTGTGTAGTATATCGCGAGAATATACTCACTTTAGTTTCATTTGTAACCAATTGGACGTAACATTTAAAGCGGGTAAAATTCCGCATGGTAACTTCACATCTGAATGAGGCCAAGTTAATTGCTCTATAGGGCTTAAAGTACTCAGCCCAGTATTGTCTCTTTGCTGATGATGCCTCAAGATGTGAGTCATAGTTTTGACATCTGTAAAAACATCGAAAATAATTAGAATAACTTTCAAGCACACAATTAAAAAATATATATAATTTCATTAATACATTAAAAATTGATTGAAGTTATTTATACGTAATAGTGATAATGATAATATTTTATACTTATATTGTAAATACATAAATAGTACTGCCTACGTACTGAAAGTTGATGGGGTATACAGTTGGTTCACCCTAAAAGGTAGGGGAAGATGAGTGAATGTGAATGGTGGCCACCTAATCGAGAATTCATGTATTCTCCGGTAATAATAATCCAAATATTTTACTATTACCTGCATTAGAACTATAAATTATAAACTTATTAGCCACTACATATTATATAAGTATATAAGTTGGTAAAGTTAAGTAAATATTTTTTAGAGTTAAGTGTGATATTAAAATTGTTTTAAGTAAATGACCGGCATAATCCATATAGTGGGGTAATGCCAGTAACACATAAATACACGTAAAAATAAAGGACAAAATATAAATTTCTAAATATCGCGCAAATTTAAAATTATGATAAAAATAACATATTATCAGTACAGAGATATTTATTAATACTTGGTACAAGGCTGTCATTACCACACCATAATATTTGGCCGATAATACCCCTAGGGGCAGACGGCCCAGGATGCTATAAATTAAATAGCACTCCGGACCCTCATTCGTATTTATGATTCGAGCCCCGATTACCACTGTAATAGGCCCTTCTTAAATTTAACTGATATTATAATGTAGAACTTTTTCCTAATTTTCGTAAATAAAAAAAATATATTTACGGACTCATAACTCATTTTGCATGATCCTATTACATTTTTTTTTATATATGCGTGATGTTTACTTTAAAATCATAATGATTAATACTTAGGTAAATTATGAGAAAATTAAAAACTCTCACACCTTGAGATGATTTTCAATTTTGAAAAATATAACATAGAAAGTTATGATAAAATTGAACTTTTGTTGGGAAAAGTTGTATTTATCATTTGGAGATATCTGACATTAGGTTTTGATAACAACACCTAAATTTTAGTTATCGTAGTTTTTGAGATATATGTCACTATAACCTACTTAGTGTCCACCATTCCCCTATCTTCTCCTACAACTAAATAGGTACGTCAGATCTATTGCTTTACGTTTAAATGGAGTTAACTAATGGCGCTGCTCCATAAATGGTAAAACTGCTGATAGTTTATAAGCTTTGTATTCTATGATGGTATATGTATATCATGTTCAACACACACGCATCTCCGAGTTTCTGAGAAGATATGGGGTAGCTTTAAAAAGATGACGAATGAATATCAAATGCCAAAAAAATATTTTTAAAGCACCAAGTAGTACACATATGTTTAAAAATGAAGCACCCTTAGTACAGCTTCCCCCAACACCTGTAATAACACGTTGGAGAACTTGGTTAGATGTGGATGTTTATTATGTAGATTACCTTACTGATATATATTATTGATAAACTGGATTTAGAAGATACAGTAGCTATACGCCTATACAAAAATGTCATACAATTTTAAATGATCCATAAAAGCAAATTTAGTATACATTCGAACTATGAGTTTTTATCAGCTAAATATAACTTGTCTTTAAATAAATAATCCATGCTGCTATTGTCAGAAGCAAAATCAATAGTCAATAATATAACAGCTAAAATTAACAAAGCCAGTGGAAAATTAGCTGACTAAATACCCTGAAAAAATGTAGTATATATGAATAAACAATTGATTAATAGTAGAGTTAGGATGTTGATGACCTAAAAAACACACAAAAATGCCTTAAAAAAATGCAAAAATGCCCTAAAAACTTCAAAAATTACCTTAAAAATGATCAAAAAAACTAATTAAGTAAGTGAAAAAATTTTATATAAATAATAATTTTTATTAGAGATATGAGTGTGGTAATGGGTGTAACAGCAATTTAAAATATGAATTATAAATTATGATATTAATAAACAATGTATATTTATATTTTAAGCATTATATAAAATTATAAAAAATAAATTAAATTTGGGTTTAATACTTGCTCTAATCTAAAATTTGAGAAAAATGCCCCACATTGTTCTAAAATCATAAAAAATGACCTAAAAGATAGTTATTATGATTGAATATAATTTTAGACCTGTATTTTATACGACTGTGTAAAAAATCTTTAATGGAGATTAAGATGGAGTAAATCGACGGGAAATTTTAAACGCCGGGTTTTAAATGACGAATTAAACACAAATTTTGAATCACATAGAGTTGGTAATTTTAACGGGCAATAAAGTAAAAATAATAAAACTATACTACCTATAGGTATTATATATCTGCATGGCCCCAGTCTTTGGTTTTCAAATTACTATTATTGCAGATGCGATATGCTTGCCTCAAGAAAGTATTAAATCTGTATCATACCACTTATCCGTCATATCTTTTTAAAATAATATTTTTTCTGTTCATTAATAAATTATTGCTATTAATTATAGATTATTAAAAAGGTTTAATATTTTAATAAAATTTTTCAAAAGTACAATTATTCATATGAGTCTTATTATGTAATTAATTATCTATGAATAATATACATACAAAAATAGTGTCGAATAACGTAGCCCATATGGGTACAATTACCAATTGGGTACAGCAAATGGCATTCAATGGGCAATCAACGAAATTTCCAAATACAACCTCAAAAGAAAATGATAAGGCCATACCTAATAACTAATAAGTAATAACTAATACTTTATATTTATAAGTTAGTATTATCTATAAATAAACAGGTTATCTATAATTCTGTTTTCATTTCGCAGCACCGAAATCGTATTTTAGGCAAACCCATGGACCTACCCTTTTAGTTTAAACTTTAAAGTTACCATGGCTTTGTGTATAGGTAATATTTTAATCAATGCTACAGATAAATGATACAAAATACAAATACAAACTACATTACAGATAACGAATTAGTAGTAGATACATAGTACATTAACAAACTGCTAAGTATATGATTGTTATTTATTTCATAGTTTATTATAAACGATATTTTAGAACATAAGATATTTAAATGTGATATTATATGTATTATATATATATATTATATATGTATAGTAAAATCCTGTAATATTTTTACATAAAACTACAAACAATAAACTATAAAGTACTAAACAGTAAAAGTAAGGCACATGTGATTTGCAAAAATTAATCGTTTTTAAAATAAATTATCCATAAACCGTTATAAAACAGCTTATTTCAAAACGGTTGAAATGTAAATTTATTTTAAACTTAAATCGTAACTTTTGAAAACATTGTAAAAATCCACACTATTTTATTGTGTTCACTCTGAAAATGTGCCTACACTGTACACATTACACAACGCAATAAGTTTAGCATAAAATAAAACATTTGAGTCACATCTAGAAAACGGGTGTTCAAATTGTTCGTATTGACAATATGACTATTGCAGAGATCCCTCAACTGGGCGGAGTCCCCGAGGGGCTGTTTTATTGCCAGTACTTTATATTATGTATGTAGCAGCTCTTAATCATCTGCCAATAGAGGGGTCTTTATATAAGTACGCATAGTCAATAGAGAGTAGGTACGTTGTGGTCGTTAATGCTGACTTCTGATTTTCAAATAAACATATAACAGTGCGATATAACATCATGGGTATTATTATTACTGTTATATTGTGCATAGGACATAGTTGCAATATTTATTATTAGATAGTTTATACACTTATAGTATAGTACTAATATGTAGTTTCAAACAGAATTATACCTACGCCCAATCCTGCACTAATTTTTAGGGTATTTAGGTAGGAAGGCATAATCAAAAATTAATATGGATTATAGTGGTTGGTGACCCAAAACGGCATTTATCCGGTACAACGATTTCTCCAGGATCGAATTATTAAAAAGCTAAAATCCTTAGCTTCCCGAACCGTTACGCTGCTCAATCTGTTGGTAAAGACTCAAGAGAAAACGTATTTTTCCATCTAATGAAAAGACAGTAGTCCTTGAAAATCAATTCCAAATTGATAACGTCTGTGCTCGTCGATATTTGTTAAAAAAAATAAACAATTTCATTGCATTCAAAAACACGTATATTCAGCTCATAGGTACTTACCGACGATCTTTCACGTAAGTTAGCTAACGTTTTTGATTATTTGTCAGCGTAGTCTAGGAAAATTATAAGTCAATCATAGTTCATGTGTGGTCAAGACTAACCTTACTAGTCACCATTACGGCTTTATACGCCATACGGTTATTGTAAGAAATACCACACCACTCCAAGGCTCTAGCCGAGCTGGGTTACTCTACCATCACATCACCAACATTGAAAAAAATTGTCAACTAGGTACTAAAACTGTTTCCGTCGACCTTGAACCTAGCACTTATAACAAGAAAGCATTCAACATATCGGCATTTGTATACACTTGATCACAGTGCCACAATTTTCAAGACTATAGGGTGACTAAAAATTGTGGTCATATAGTTATTGTTATCTCAATAATTTTCAAGCTATAATAACTTTAAGGTTGTACTCTTGAGACTAGGTTTACCACTGTAGCCCACTTATGAATTAAGGTAACACAATAATTACTAATTAGTAGGTACCTAATTTTAGCACGTAAAACATACAATTTGAATGTAGTGTACAATACAATAAGACTAATAATCAGAGTATATGATGTATCAATAATATATAGTTACAATTCAAATCTATTTAAAGACCTCAAATAGTAAAATAAATATTTTATATTTAATAAAACCGTTTTACTAAATATTGTATTATAAAACAAGATAAAGCTGGTTATAATAATGTGTAATAGAACTCATCAACTCCTCTGTAGTAAAAAAAGTAACATTTTACAAAATCAGACTTTAGATTTACACACAACACGCGTATTATATACTAGGTAGAGCGGAATTCTAGAATGTAACAAATAACAACAACTTTGAAGTACGAATAAACGATATAGTATGAACGAGATAGTGGCAGTTGAAAAAATATTTCCAACAAGGCCTTAGGAAAGAGAGAATAGAGTGCTAAATAAGTAACAAAAAATTGTATAGTTTTGAAACATAAAGGTAATGTTAAAGAAATAAAGAACGAGAAAGTTACAGAAAAATTAGGTTAATGAGCCATATACAATTAAAGTTTAGAAGAAGTTGTGTAAAGTAGATTAAAAACTTTAGACGACTACTATATATATAAGTGCGTGACGTGACTTTTAGACCTCGATCTTTTATAGCTGTTGATTTAAGATGAGATATTATATATTTTATATTTTTATGAGATACAACTCCAAATCAATTTCAATTAACTTATATTACCTATGAAAAAATGAAATTAATAATAAATTGATGAATTATAACTGAATAATAATATAATATCAAAAGACAATTATATTATTATATTAAATATCTACACCATAAGCAAATTATTAAGTATTGATAAATTGATAATAATTAATATTTAAAAAAAACAAAATAATTATAATCACATTTTATTATAATCTTCACTATCTACCTGTTTAATATAATTAGGTACAAAATTGAGTTGAAGATGTATTTCTTTAACTACCCATCACACATATTTACATTTGAGCTGTAATAATATGATAAAAAACTTAGCTTAGTGCCAACATTGGAAAATCTATTTACACTTAATACTCTAAGGGCTAAATTAATTTTTGTCATATGAAAGTTCAGATACCTAGTTAATTATTTTAAATTGTCAGAGACCATGATGATTAAATAAGCAATTGGATTAATATTATGTGTATTTTAATTTAATTTTTTAGAAAATAATTTTTACTAATAAAGTACCCACAACTCACTTCAAAAGTTTGATAAATCATATTAGTATATTACTATTAATACACCTGCATTAGAATTTACCAATTAAAAAAATACATATAAGGACATCAATTATTAAGAGTATTAAATATTTAGTAAGTATAATAATTGTTGAAACATTGACTATTTTATATTATACTTTCATACTCGTATACCACACACTAGCATTTAAATAAAACGGCGATTTCTATCACTATACAAACATGGTCTAATACCGCACGAAAGCACAACTTGGTACCTCACAGAAAAATAGTACGATATAACATAGAATTAAATTCAAATTCAATAAAAATAGACAGTCCAAATTAAAAAATCAAAAATTGTATGTTAGTTACATCAAAATAATTTCAAATAACATCTACATAGTAGATGTACCTATATAATAGGGTAACCATGTCCCGCTGTTCACATATCTGTCCCTTCGTCCCCTGTAGAACCTTTGAGACACTAAATGTCCCGTTTTCAGAATTAACAATAGTAAAAAAAAATGTGTGAGTTAGCTGGAACTGAGGATCAGAACTTACTGAGTTACAGTAAAACCAGATGGCTTGCACGAATGCCTGCTATAGTGTTATCGAAAGAGTTTTGTAGTTCTATGTACCACTAAAATATTTGAACGCACCATAGCTCCGCATGAATAAAAATATTTTGTGAATCCGTAACTCCGCATTCACCGTATCTCCGCACGGTCGAAAATACAAACGCACCGTATCTCCGCATGGTTGAAAAAACGAACGCACCGTAACTCCGCATTCTAAAAATATTTTAACACCAAAAGTTCCCATGCCTATATCGGTGTAAAGTAAAACCATGTTGAAATTAAACTATTATATCTTCAAATAGCAATATCTTATCATTATTGTGTACCGATTAATTTCTTGTGTCTTTGTAACTCAACGAATTGACATTGATCACTGATCAGTTGTCTATCAGGTTTAGATTTCAAATTTATTTTATAAAGTTTTACTTTTACATTTAAAAATGGCAAGTGAAATAAGTTTTATATACAGTCAACGAAAAAATGTGCTGTTAGTGAAAAATAATTATAAATATTCCAAGTATACAGAATTAAAATCAGGCGAAACTGGATGGAAGTGCATACAAAAAACATGTAAAGCAAAATTATACACAATTGGCGTTGATAATAATTTTTCGAGAGAATCAGGTACACATGAACACGGAAATATCGAGACCAATATTATTGTTCGACAAACAATTAGTAATGGTATAAAACGAAAGGGACTTGATTATATTAATGATCGTCCCTCCAAGTTAATAAAACTTGAAATAGCTACGAATGTAGTAGCAGCGTCAACTTTAACATGTAAAGACACAAAATTAATAAGAGATAGC
Source organism: Myzus persicae (assembly GCF_001856785.1). Lineage (NCBI taxonomy): Eukaryota > Metazoa > Arthropoda > Insecta > Hemiptera > Aphididae > Myzus > Myzus persicae. The sequence continues at coordinate 245,316 of NW_019103086.1, read as the reverse complement.
ATTTCTCGTGAACGCATACGAAATTTACCGAAGCTTCCAAAATCAATTTCTGAAGTACATGAATATATAAATAACACTAAGCCGAAAACAGTAAAAGACGAATATTTTATTATAACAAATGACCCATTAGATCATATAATTATATTTTCATGCGATTCAAATTTAAATTTTATGTGTTATTCTCAGACCTTATACGTTGACGGTACATTTAAATACTGTACGAAATTTTTCCATCAATTATTCAGTATTCATGCATATCGTAATGGAGTATTTGTACCAGTTGTATTCTGTTTGCTTTCAAATAAAAATAAAGATACATATCTAGCCATTTGGGAAATACTTCAAGAAAAATGCTCATCATTAAACAAATGTTTGCAGCCAACAACATTATAGTGATCGATTTTGAAACAGCAATTCATTCAAGTGTGAAAGATATATTTCCTAATATAAATATAATTGGATGTCGTTTTCATCTTAGTCAATCATGGTGGTACGTATAGATAATATATTTGTAGGTATAACTTATACTTATTAATTATTTTTAATTTGTTAATAGGTGGAGACGAATACAAGCAGTTGGTCTTGTCCAAGAATATAAAAACAAAGAATCCGACATAGGAAAGTGGCTTAGACAATTATTTGGTCTTATGTATCTGGATCCTAATGAAGTTGAACCATGTTTTGAAAATGACTTTAAAAATGACCAACCCAAAGATGCACGAATTAAAAAAATTATTACATACTTAGAAAAAACATACATAACAAACGATGCAACATTTCCACCCAGTATTTGGGCCAAAAAAGAAGCGACGTTGNAATACCGCACGAAAGCACAACTTGGTACCTCACAGAAAAATAGTACGATATAACATAGAATTAAATTCAAATTCAATAAAAATAGACAGTCCAAATTAAAAAATCAAAAATTGTATGTTAGTTACATCAAAATAATTTCAAATAACATCTACATAGTAGATGTACCTATATAATAGGGTAACCATGTCCCGCTGTTCACATATCTGTCCCTTCGTCCCCTGTAGAACCTTTGAGACACTAAATGTCCCGTTTTCAGAATTAACAATAGTAAAAAAAAATGTGTGAGTTAGCTGGAACTGAGGATCAGAACTTACTGAGTTACAGTAAAACCAGATGGCTTGCACGAATGCCTGCTATAGTGTTATCGAAAGAGTTTTGTAGTTCTATGTACCACTAAAATATTTCTGAAGTATAAAAAGTGTCAAACAAAAAAAATTCTTCAAATGTCTAAATTTCGGATTATGGGTTTTTGGCATTGAAAAATATACGACTAAATTTGTGTGCAATAATGGAATACACAGTATTTTAAAATTCATGTGCAGTTTGGTCCTATATATGTATTTTGCACACGAATGACGCCCAAATAAAATAAAAACACTCAACCGTAACTTTTAAAATTGATTAACCAAGAATTATTTAATAATATTTGTATTGGAAAATTATTTAAATATATTTTGTACTTACCAGCAATTAAAAAGAGAAGAAATACAGTACATGTTATAAAATCCTTAGTATTTGATCCAGAAGCCTGTGGAAGTAGTGCTTTAGAAGGAATCAGCAACATTTTGTCAAGATTTGATAAATTGAACAACTCAATAGAACATATGAATCTCGTCACCTGTTAATGACAAACATACAATTTTATTTTAATAAATCAATTTAATTATTTATTTAGTTTTTGTTATAAGTTAAATTTGATCGACACACTTATTATTTATTTGATAGTTTCCTAAAATCGTAATTTGGACGACAATTACATTATTAACAACAGCATAATATATTAAGATGTTTAGAAATAACAATATTATTAATTGTGTATTTAATTATAAATTATAGTTACACCTAAATTAGGTTGTTGAAGAATAAAAAACAATTATTACAATCATCCTTAAATAAGTATCTATCTACCATTTTAGTGTTTTTTTCGATTTGGATAAATTTTAATGGTATAAAATAATACTATAGTTATGTAATTGACATGCTGATTCTATTAAATATTTTTTATTAGTATTAGTAAAAAACAAATTAAATGTTTTTAAGTAGGTACTCTAATCAAAAATCAGTATATTTTTAGCAAGTTATGTATAACCTTACAATTATTTAGTTAAAATTATATACTTATAAGTCCATAGTCACATGTAAACATGTACTTACAATCTGTATACTAACTTAACGCCTTAAACTACAACAAAAAATAAAATTCGTTTTCTTGAGAGTAAGTGCATAGGCAGAACCTACATCTGTAAAATTTAACAAAAAAAATATTTTAATCTATTTTATATATTACTAGCTGTCCCATCACGGAGTTGCTCGAGTATTATATAGCTATATAAAAAAACCCCTTTTACCACCTTAGAGGTCTAATTTTTAAAAACCCCTTTAAAAAATATAATAATAATAATACTTACAAATGATTTTAATGATTCTATACACATATTGTTATTAAAAAATGATTCTATAGTTATAATTATAATTTGTATAGCTAATTATTTTGATTGTGTATACGCCGATGAGCGGCTATAAGTGTAACTCAGCCTACAGCCACCTTGTTAGTTGTTAAACAATGTACTAAAATTCAATTTGATGCATTCTTAAACCTGATCTGCCCGATTAACCAATGGCAACCAAAAAATTTTAAAAAAAATACCAAGTTCTACTAAAAAATTATTATATATTATTATGATTTATTTTTTATGAGTTAAGACGTTGATATAACTTGATTACCTATAGATATTTTTATTACTAATAAATTATAATAATGTTCTTTCGTTCTCTATAAATAAAGCAGGAGTAAATGAGATTGCATAAGTATAAGACAACATAAAAGTGAGTAAATTTAAAAAAGGTAAAATTCTTTATTTCTCCGTATAGTCCGCAATGACAAAGATCAAAAGAAAACTTCATGGTATTCAGTTTATTTTCCTAAAGAATGTTATTGGATATCTTTATGAACTCGAGTCTGTTTTTAATGATTCCATTATGCTCGTAATTTTATTATTATTTAAATTGAACAGTTGCATCGGTCTTTGTAGCAATTATGAATATAAATACTTTTATGTCGGAAAAAAATATGTAATAAGAATATTTATAAATTCGATAGGTATTTGTTATTTAATTATACAAGGATTTGTCATTATTTAATATTTATACACATTTTAAGTCAATAAAGGTAGGTAGGTACTAAAATCCATAACTCATTTACGCATGCACACATAACTAAATGCGACAACATTTAAACTATAAGTCTTAAATTCATATAAAATATTCACAAACATGAAATAATAGAGTAGGCTTTAGATGTATATTTATACTTATAAAGATTATTTTCAAATCTTCTTTTAAAAACCCAAGTTTTTGAAATGTTGATACTTCATAGGTTCCTACACATGGCTATTGCCTATTCCATGATATATATTATGATTTATTGAACAAATGCCATAGGAACCTACGTTTCATTATATTATTTATAAAATATATAATAATATACAGATGAGTATACAGACTTTAATATGTGAGCATTTTTACGAGATATAATGTAGTTTATATTTTTCAAAACTATATCTGGAGCATGAATTGAACCATTATAACGTTTGTTGAAGTAAAATTTATACTTTTCAGTATAGTGCTCGTCACTACCTATATTTCATCAGCTGTTGTTTGTAATATACGAGGGAGAAGGGTTGGCGAAGCAAAAACATTTTTGTACTGCTTTGTTCATTTCTACATTTTTATCTTTCTTTTCAGACTTTAAACTGTAACATCTCGTTGAAAATATTACAAAACATAACAATAATTCACAAATAAGCTTAATTATAATCCATAAAATAAATGGTAAGATCTTAAACTTAATAAAAATAAAGTCCGTAGAATGTGACAAAATTGAATTTATAAATTATTTAATACGGCCACGTTAAAATAAAATAATAACTACAATACAATAAAATTACATCATTATAGTTATCGTGGTATTAAAATTCATTAAATTATTCAAAATTATTTAATATTTTAATTGTCATTATACTATAAAGAATTATTATTATGCGTTTCACGTGCAAAGAAAAATGTTCGTTTCTCTGTTCCTTGATAGTTGATTTATTATTCCATTATAGTTATATTAGTATTCCATATTTATAACATTGATAATATATTATAATATTTATAATTATGTTATATTTTATGATTTCTTACACAAATAAAAAATAAAAAAGTTCAACTTTTATACATAAATTGTTTTCCATTCATGACTTAATTCATATTAGACATTATTAAGTTAGGTGTGGTTTTAGACTATCTATATAGCCATGTATACTGTATAGGAATGTATAATATAAGTGTATATGAGTACCTGCTAATTGCTATACGGAATGTGTTATATACAGGGTTATTTTTTTTTAACAAAGACTTATTTTTCAGTCAATATTTGTGTTTTTCAAAATATTTATTAGACACATAAATGTCCTAAAATTAAGAACGTAGGTTAAGTTAACATAATTGTGAACAATATTTAACAATTAGTTAAAATAAGTTGACATTAAATTAGTAACAAAATATACTTATATATTTTAACATAAACTTATGATATAAAATGTATATAAGATTTAGGTACAATTTATTTCAGGTACTAAATAAAATATTAATCTTAATAGGATGTCAGCGTAATATTTGTATTGTCTCTCAGACCCGCACGTAACATAGATAAAACGCTTTCACCTGAAATCGTTTTTTATGATTTTTGAGTAATCTTAGAGTAAAATCACCTTTTTACAAAAATTATAAAGGATAATATTTTTGAGGATATTGTATATTGGTTTTATATTTTATTGTTATTTGGCTCTGTTATTCGACTTTCAAAATAAAAAAAAAAAATTATAAATTTAAATGATGTTTGAATTGTTTTGAAACAATATTTAAACAAATCGATAAGTCATACCCACAAAAATATAAATATTATTTTCTATCGTTTTTGTAATGGGTGATTTAAGAATTTACTCTAAGATGACTCAAAAATACAAAAACAAAATGATTCTGCATAAATGTCTTATGTCTAAGTTGCTCGTGGGCCGGAGAGAGTAAACAAGCAGTGAGCTGATATATATATATAGTTATGTGTAGCTTATAGCTATTTAGTTCAATAATATTGTCAAATAGATTAAAGGCACTATAAGTCTATAAAATATACTTTAAAATAACTATAATTACAGGAAAACAATTATGTTAAATTTTTGCTAAAAGAAAATATAAATTTAATATAGTATAATATAATATAATAATATTTTATTATTTGGATTTAAATTTATATAAAAAAAATTTTGTGATTACTGTATTACAACCGATTATAATAACCATTTTATATTTTAGAGTAATGGTAACACTAATGTTTTATGCATGATTAGGTGGCTAAAATATCAACCTATATAATAAAACAAAATACGAGTATAATGAGCTTTTTGTGATTAACTTATAAGACTTAAGTCTATAGTGTAAACTTTATACGGGCAATTAACATTTAACAATTATATAACAGAGCGACTTAATCGGTTTTATTTGGTTTAATTTTTAATAGCTAAAATATGTACCTTGGTATTACATTCTTTGTCTAAAATGTTGGCATCTAGTTATCTATTTATCTTATATTTCTAGAAGGCAATTTATAATTTTATTTAAATACATTCAGAATTACATTCCATCTATTTTAATATCAAAATTCTTCTCCATACCATAAACTATAAACTAAAATTTATCTCAAACATGACGAGTATTTAGATTCGAAAGTATATGGCATAATACAATGGGTTTGGTGGAAACAATAGGTTGATGCACTTAAAAATGACGGGGTGAATGAAAAAACTAAAAAGGAATATTTTCCCTCAGTTTCTGAATTTTGAAAGTTCGTGGAACAAAGGGTTCTTTCTATTTTAGGTTATGGACGTATCTAAAAAAGAGGTTTTTACGATGATAATATTATTTCTTTTGCGTTTCCTTTATTATAGTAATACTCGATCACGATGTCATTAGATTGTGTAATAGTCTCTTAAAATGAATATAGGTACCTACTATTTTTTATTTGATGACATACATAACCTACATACGGGATACAATACTGTAGTCTCCTTGAACAGTTTGCGTTGTACAAATATATGGGTTTACATTTTTCCATTGATTTCATAAAATTTGAATTACCCTGCCTTGCAGTATGCCTATAATACCAAATGAACCCTTTAAACGTTAAAGAAAATGTATCCAATAAAATATAAATATTTATTTGACGTAGTTTATTAAATCTTAGAAATTTAAATATGGTTAATTTTAATTTTAAGTAAGTGCCTAGTTTTTTAAATACATACTTATTATTGTATAAAATTATTGTATTTGTATATAGTTGGTATTTACGTACCTATTATTTTCTAGTAAATGAGTATTAATATTAATTGCATTAAGTTCTTATAGGTATAAATAGAAGGTACTAGGTAAATAGTATATATAATATGTACCTATACCTAACAGAGAAGGGTATGGGTACACACATTTCATTAACAAGGTGTCCAAAACAAAAAACTGATCCCCCCAAAATTAATTTGGCCCAAATTATTATTATCAAAGTAGAAAATGTTTATAAAAAAAATATTTATAGCATTTTAACTTGTATATAACTTCTTTATTATCTAATTCTGACTGCCGAGACCATTTTGTTAAAAATAAAATTATGAATTTATTGAAAATCAAAAAATTAAGATAAATGGACTTTTCTTGGAGTCTTGGAGCATTCAGTGACATAATAACCCACATACCCCATGAGCATGTATTCTATTATATTTAATCTAATAATAATATTAGAACCTTAACAACACAAATACAACGAAAATAAAAATGAGACACATTCATTATTCAGACATTTCGTGCATTATATATACTAATATTATAGTAATTAGTGATATGAGTAATGTTTGGGGCTTGGATAGGTTTTAGCTTTCTAGCCACAAGGTAGGCAATTGGTTTATTATATTCACCATATTTACGAAAAAGTAATTCATGATGAAACTTGGTGTATGGTAGTCTGCTGACTAACTACCACTTAAAGGCTATATTAATATTGTATATTCAAATTTTAGATTTTTAGAGAGGTGCAAATCAAGAAATTATTCAAATCTGAGTTCGGTTTACTAAAAAATATCAATAATTATTTAAAGCGACGATTGCTAAAATGTATCATTGTTATTTGTATTATTAAACAACATAATTTTGAAACATATTTTGAATCTACTGAAAAATCAAAAGGCAAAATTTTAAAGTACAATCAACATAGAGATTAGAGATGTCGTATACAAGTTTTGAACACTTTTACTAGGTACCCAAAAAAGTATTCTACGAAGAAACCCGTAAAAGAAAGAAAAAATCATTGAAAACCAATACCTTTCTCACACTCCTCACAATCCAAAACTATTTTAAGTAACGTTGTTTCATAAGTTTTTTTTTCAATTTTAAAAAAAATATCATGGACATTTTACAATGTATTAATACAAAGCACAATCTAAATCCAGTTTTCAATCAAAAACATGTGTCACATGAAACTAATGTTTACACTTTTCACCTTATTAAAAAAAAAAACTACAAAATCAATAAAACCTTTATATAGCCTTATTGCTTTGTTAAAAATTCTATATATATTTTATTCCTCATTATATGTTATTAATAATTAGTACTATACTACTATCGTGAATTATGGAGTGTCACATGACCAAAATTTCTAGTTTTTTCATTTACTTACAATATCTTCTACCATTGAGTATATGTAGGTATCATAAATACATATAGGTACCTATTATTGGTTATAGGAAAACCATACTATGTTTTATCATTACATCTGAAAATTATGTTCACTCAATAATTCCAACAATCGGCATTATTCACTTTTAGCCTTTTAGGTTTATATAATATACTGTGGATAGTCTTAGACTCTTAGTATACGAATTATGTGATCTATGGAAAACTTTGTCTGTCAACTGAAATAACTGGTGTCTGGTATTAAATTATACTCTTATTAGAGGCAAACAATTTTCGCGTAAATCGTTTCTCCTACTAGTCCTACTATACGACTGACTGTGTACTGTATATATCTGTGTATATTTATGTACACAATACAATGTATGCTCAATGATACTGTTTATAAAATATAATCTCAACACAAAGGACACAAACTTATGATCATATTTCTATTATTACCCTTTGAATAGTATTTCCGTTTTCAAACATCACTCCCTAGTCCCTTGAATAAAGTTAAACGTTACGTAATAGTCTATTATATTCATGTACATTCATCAATTAATAACTATTAATAAATCATGTTATCCATTCATGTTATTATATTTTCATTAAAATGAATTTAATATTATAGACTGCTATAATAATATAGTTTGATATTTGTTAGGTATTTTTAAACTACATTACATCAGTGTTACCTATTAACATGACTATTTTAATAAGAATAAAAGAATAAGCAGAATAATAATAATTAACTTTATAATATTATATCAATTTAATCGGATTATGGATTAATTTTTATGTAAAATTCAGCACATTATAACATTACTTTAACTATCGTAAAGAGGCATAATTAAATAAAGTAATAATAAATGTATACTTCGTACTTACTGTCTGTATAATAAAGGACATAGGTATTGTATAAGTACAAACATGATACATTTTAAAACTTTAGGCAATTATATTCATAGCTTTGATGTATAATGCAAAATGTCACAATAATAAGTGGTTTTTATTACAGTAAACATTCAAATCTTAATAAATCAAAACTTATTAAGTCAGAATCGTTCCAATTTATAATAATAAAATAAATACATAGGTATACTCGTGTACTTTGGGTAAATAAGTACTTAATACCTAAATTATATTTTATTAGTTTTTCGATGATTACTGCCTATAATATATAGGTGCACTGTTCACAATAAGATTTTTATTATTTTTGTGATAATATTATCGTACCTACAAATACATACCTACTGCATAGGATATTAATTATTATGTACTATGAGACATGTATTATGTTGACTTCTTTCACATTAAAATTATTAAACAGAATATAATACGACATAATACATTTTACTTCCATATAAAAAATGTACCTAAGCAAATTCATACAGACAAGAGACAACTTCACAACAGACGAAGTATAGACTCTAAAGAATAAATTATAGTATATATATATATATATATATATATGGTATACATAAAGTTACAAGTAAAAGTTAGTGTATTGGTTACATCTATCTAGATGTATTACATTTACCAAAACCTGCACCTATCTAAATGTCTATTATAGACTGTGAATTCGAACAATTATAGAACATTTTGATCTATTCGTAAAAGTGAGTTCAAATTTAAATTAATAAAACGACAATGTAAATATAGACGCGATGAAAATATATATAATAATAAAGATAAAAACCGTTTTAATCGTTTGAACTTGACTATGAATTTACAGACTTTTTAAACCACCGCCACATAAGCACATAGATAGTTCATCGCTACAAGCTACATGTATAATAGTCTTATGAATTTGATAAGTATTTTAAACTTGTAACCACATCCCTACAATCAACATCAATTATTTATAAGTTATAATGCTTATTATACCTAAATCGTTATCATAGAGTAAAATGGTTTAAGAACGTATAATACGAAAAAGTTTCCTAATAATCATATAAAATCTAATTGTGTATAATATAAGCTGTACTATGTAGGTACGTCATACTTATATACCATATAGTAAGATTTCAAATGTTTATAATGTGTGTAGGTACATAATGGATAGCTCTTTTATATATGTCTTTAAATAAATTAAGATCAATCAAAGCAATTACACGCAGTGAACAATAAGTTACCACTTACCCCTAACTATAAATATTAAAAACAACACCCACCTAATTCCCGTCTTTTTTAAAATCATTGACATTGATACCAAATTTTTAAAACAATATTTAATATACAGTATAGAGCCTTGATAGTCCGGACGAATTCAGACCGAGCATCTTCCGGATTATCGATTTTTCGGATTACCGGAGGTTTTTCAAAATGACCTACTCAAATGACTAAGATTTAACTTTAATTTCACCATCTTTATATTTATTGCATTTTAAATTACAAGAATAATAATTAAATTAAGCTAAACTAATGAATTACAAAAAAAAAATGTTTATAATAATATGTATGTAGAACTTAAGTATAGTTATCGGTAATTTTTTTCTGAACAATACTTTTAATTTTCATAACCTAACCTGGAATTTTGCCGTCCGGATTACCGCGTTCACCGGATTATCGGGGGTCCGGACTATCGAGGCTCTTCTGTATTAGGTATATGTAAAGAACTTAAAAAATGTATATTCATTGTATAGGTACCATAATAAAGTATACATAGTCAATATAAATGTAGGCTAATGACCTAGTAGTCGAAGCATTCATTTTTTATGAAAAATAAATAAATCTCATATTTCCACTGTTTATTTTTAATTAGCAGATTTTTGAACATAAAGCCAATAAAGCGGACAATTATTAACTTCTTTCTATAAGTGGCTAATAAATTAATTTTAAATTGACAATAATATAATAAACAGTAAAAAGGTATTCAACCATCGTTTATAGAATTTAGAAGGTATGAAAATTATATTAATAGGGACCAATTGGGTTAGGTTAATAATTAATATTGATCCACTACGGTGTTTTTACTTGAAAGTTGAAAAAATTGCATAGGCAGTCGGATGATAATACGTTTGTAGGTACGTGATACGTTCGTACAATTCGTAAGTCTGTGCAAGATACTGCAAGGAAAATATCTCTTTATAGTTTTCCGATCAATAAAGTAGATCATTCGATTTGATTTCGATGTACCTACAATATCTATTAGATTCTAAACGGAGTGATAGATGTATTGATCTTACAACGATGTTTATTTGTTTGTGTAGTTATGTGTACACGTTTTATAGTAGAACAAATTTTTTGACTATCCACTTTGTTATATTTTCTGGTAGGAAAATAAATTAATCTAGTTTTTTGATTTTTCTTCAAATATCAATTTAAAAAATTTTAATATGTCAAAATTCTTGAAAACGTTATATATAGTTAATCGTAAATTGTTACTATAGCTATTTAAAAATATTAAAGATATATAATCATGATTTTTTTTTTATAGAAATTTAAGTTCAAATCTGGACGAAATTATTTATAAGATATTTAACCTAAGTATAACGGTTTTATTATATTAGTTATTTTATTGTAATTCAAAAATATTTTGATTTTACGTAGTAAGGTATAATAATATATTTTGTATTTTTTTATAGACAATGTCGAAATGACATTTTGGCTAAATTGTATGTTATTGTGTATTTATACCACACACACCATCTAACGGTAAGTCGATATTGACTCAAAAGTTAATAACAATAATATTATATGATAATAATATAATCTATACTAATATTAAAGTAATTAAATGTTAATAATATAGTAAATGCAATGTTTTCGACCAAAGTGAATTCAACAATTTCAAACTATCGTATTACTTATAGAAAATAATTTATAATATTACAAAACAATACATAAATAAATCATAAAATAAAGGAAGGTAATCATAGACTATAGTCTATAGTCCCAGAGATGGGCAACTCAAAGTTACTTGACTACTAGAGGGCTAATTTTTAGAACATTAAAATCTAGAGGGGGAGAAAATCAATGAAACATCTTAAAAGTGAATAATCATCAACTGGTAATTATTTCCAAAAACACACGTCAATCTCTTTTGTAGATACAAATTAATTTGTTTGAAACTCATATGGTTTTTAGTTTGAACTGCCATAGGATTAGTGTACGAATTTATTAACTACGAACGACGTAATTTATAAACATAGATAGTCGATAGACGTTAAGAATTTAAAATTAAAATTGTAAAGTAATTTGAAAATGTAACAAGGGCCAGATGAAAAGGTACACGGTCCGCCAACTGCTCATCCATGGTCTATAGTAATATTGGCTGACAGACCGTCTTCGCTCTGAATCGTTTTTCGTATGCAATGATTTATCGTTGAATTCAAATTTAACACATTTTACATACATTACAGTAACTTATACTTAATGAGGATGCACACTCGACACCTATACTGTGGGTACCTACTGCAGCACTAAGCGATTACCTATTTCTCCCATCTTTATATTGGAAATTGCAATAGTTGTGAATAGGTATACTATTCGTTATTTACACTATTTGTAGGTACCTACTGAACGTTTTACCAATATTTACTTCGATTAGTTTAATTTAAGACAAGCCTATATAAGATATAAAGTATTTTTGTTCTACTTCTAGTATCTATCTATTTAATTATTATTTGTATAATACTATAAATTATAATTTTATATCTACGTTGTAAATGAATATATTTCCTTATTAGTAATATATTAAATATTTATAAATTATAAGCTGATTATTATATTTTTATAACATAATAATAATAACTGATGTAGCTAAAAAGTACATTAAATCTAAGCTAGAAAGTGTCTTATACTTTTATGTATTAATGTAAAAATAGTACCTACTTCCTACATTAAATATATACCTGAAATAGGTGATAACTGATAAGTATCTTTCGTTACAACGAATAGTATTAATTCTTATTATCTATGGTTGATAAATAAAAACTATGAATTTACTCTGGCGTAATTATAGGTACTTTCTATACGTAATATTACATTGAATTATTATAATAATTTATTTTGATACTCGACATGCATACAAATAATAATATGTTATCAAAAGTGAACAGTACCTAGTCAACCCGGTTAGTTAATCGAGATAATAATAATAACAATCGATCTAATATGTATAATGATGTATCGTATTCCGAGTTCTGACATCACATTGTAACAACACATACGCGAGTAGCACTACTTTCAGCTATTATCATTTATAAGTCATAACTCATGAAGTCATGAGCAGGTATAGTTGTAGGTAGGTATATAATATTGTACTGTAATATCTGTTGTTACTTTGTATGCCTATACTGATGTACCTAATCCACGTACCTATATTATGTATATTATGAGCTTGTGTAAAGACGTAAAGTGTACCTTTGACTGCGAGAAGCTGCCAACCACAGTTGACAAATATAATTGTCCGTTTACGACGTGGTCCTGACGACGACGACGACGGTTGTGCCGCGAGGAGCGTCATCACTACATCGGTGTCGCGGATGGAATATTCTCGTTTTCGGCACCATCGGAAGCAGATGACGACGGCGGCGCTATCGTTATATTACTATTATTGCAGTGGCGCGTACTGCCGATTCGACAGCGGCGGCGGCTGCATCAGCGGCGTTGGTGGTAGCGGTATCGTCGACGACGACCACGTCGCATCGGATACATTGATTAGTTGTTGTTCAATCATACTGTCGTCGTAGATTTTCGTGATTCCGTGATTTCGGGCGGCGGCAGCGGTAGTATGTACGACGGGTGAAAAACAAAGGACAAAATCGTATAGGTATTATCACGAAGAGGACATAAACATTAACAAAGAGCGATAAAAATCGCAAGTACGAAATACCGGACCGCGGGCGATACGTGTAAAACGCGAAATGAAGGGGAAAAAACGCGTATACCGAGAACAAAAGCGTCGAGCACAATAATAATAACAACGATACGTTTATATTATTATAATAATATTATATTCGGCGACGTTGAGAGAAGCGCCGACTTTTGTGAGCGTATTGTTTAGTGTCAAATCCGAGTTGCGCGTAGAGCCACTTTTCAAGTGTAGCAGCAGCAGCAGCAGCAGCAGTGGCGGCGGCGGCGGCGGCGGAGCAGCAGTATATAGAGACAGTTTAGTACCCTGCGGTATCGCTTGGTGTGTGTATAGCTAGCCGCGTGCGACTGACAGTTTCCTTTTTTTTTTAACGCCCTTTGCACACTCCCCGGTATCCATGGCAACCCCCTTTCCACGTCGTCCCCGCGATGATGATTGTCAAACAGCCACCGCCGTCGCTATATAGTTACGCGTCTAGACCTCGCCGGACGGAAATTTAAAAATTACGCGTCCAACAAAAATAAAATCGTTTGTACACCCGCAACCGAGACGATCGCATCATTAAATTATTATTATAATAATAATAATGACGGCGATAACAATAATAATAATATAGTGTATCGGACGATCTCTTGTTAATATATGAGCATCCGACGACGGTGATAGGTCAAACGATAAAAGGGACAAAAGCTCAATATACGTAGTATATGCATATATATCTATATATATCTATATATATATAATGTATATATTTAATATATATATATATGTATATTATATGAGGGTGTGGATGTGGATGTGTATGTGTGTACATATATATGATTCGTAGTTTTAACTCCACGCGGCCGATAGCTACGCTACAAAAATCAATGTGCAGTGTGACTAAGCAAGCGCGAACCGAGACATATCCTTAGGAGAAAAAAGAAATAATAAAATCATCCCCGGCCATAAATATTGATAAAAGCGATTTTATATACATTTACATTTACAATATACATATATTATACTATTATAGCTTTAAAGGCAAGACCAGTGCTATACAGAATTAAACTATAGTATAGGGTTGAACTACTTGATCAGAATTTGTCAACTGCAAATACCAAATTTAGCAACTAATTCCGACGTTATATTAATATGGTTTTATACAGCGTATATAATAATTAAGAGGAAGTTAAGGAAGTTCTGATAAGTTAGAAGTAGCTTCAAACAGTGCAAACTATTATTATCAATAGTTGTCTACACATATTATTGCATTGAGTATTCCTTATATACTGGTATACGTACTTTATACGTATATTATATTACGGTTAAATAACTATAAATGTATACCTAGATCGCTGGATGCCTAGATCATTTGTAAACATAGATTTATTATACATAGCAGTATTTATAGCGTATACTATATTATCTACCCTATATATCTACGTGATATGTATTACATTATTAGTTTTTACACGAATTCGTACATATTTAACTATAAAAGTTTTACATCTTCACAACTTCACAAGTACCTATTCACAAACGTAACATCTTCTAAATATTCATAGGAAAAACAGTTATAACATTTTGTTAAAAATATTAAGAAAAATTGGAACCTATGTAGATAAAAAATCTACATAGGTTCCAATTTTTAAATCCTACTAAAAAAAGGTCAGTAAAATTAACCTGTGCCTATAGGCCAGATCTTGTACCTATATAAACTAACTAGTAACTACCATTTACCAAATAGTAAAAAAGGAAGAAAGTAAATTACCACTCTGCTATAGGTACAGCCATAGGTATCGAGTGTAGGTACATCGTCATTGAGTAAGTTATTAAGTAATGTGTATGTTAAATTTAAAATTTAAATCATCAATGTTAAATCATTGCATACGAAAGACGTTTCTGAGCTAAGACAATCCGTCAGTCTCTATATTTCTAAGTACATTTTATGATATATTTATTGTGCTATTAAAGTAATTTATTTTAATATTAATACCTACTACAGTAGGTTAAATTATTATTTACCAAAAGAAAAAATTAAAATATAAATCAAAAATAAATAGACAACACCAATAAAATAACTACATTTCTAAAACAAATTGATATGTTCAACTTAATTTAAGGACCTATTATATTATTTATTGTATCCAAAAACAAATTAATATGTACAAACTAAGTTAAGGAACTATTGTTTTACTATATCATGTAACCAAATACTCTCATTTTGTGTTGCAAGCTAATAACCTTGGCAGTTGAAGCTGTACCATGAATTTAAAAAAAAAATTAATTAATTAAAAAATGTTATTTTTTTTCATTTGAAAAATAAATATCGTTTCGTGTATGAAATATAATAATATATTTTAAAAGTTTCAAGTAACCACCAATAATATTCTTAAATTACTACAAAGATCTGAAATCGTTATTCTTTGTTTAAACATCAATATTATATTATTGATTTTTTGACTTAAGTATAAACTACTTATGAGTTATGAGGAACTTTTTATATTTATTCAAATTTAAATTTTAGTTATACAAATTAAAAATTTTATACATTATTAACTATAAAATAATTTTCAAATTTTTGTGATTTCATGAATTTGAAGAAAGTTTGAACTTTGAAATCTTGCTTTCGAAGTCTTACTTTTAAAATATGTACACTAATAACTTATAGAGAAACTTGTATTATAATTTCAAGTTTTTTTTGAATCCGGCAAAAAAAATCTAAAAGTTTCAAATGTCTAAAAAGAATCAAAACATTTAGATTTTAGAAATTTATATATGTATAGGAAATTATACCACAAACATTCAATGAAGATGTCAAGTATTTGCGGTTATTCGTTTTTGTAATATGTACATGTTACAACAAAATAAGAAAATTGTTTTACAAGAAATCGTTATTTTAAGTATTAATAATATCGAATTTCGTCAAAATTTAAACTTCATATACTATTATACTCATTAAAAATATTCGCGGAATTATACGCTACACTTTTTTTTAAATTCAAACAATAACTTCTTATGAGGAACTACCTATGTATTGAATGTTCTCAAATCTTTGGTATAAATATTAACATTTATATAAATTTGTATTAACCATAAAATAAATTTCAAATTTTTGCAATTTTGAGAAATTATGTTACAATTCTAACTTTAAACCTTATTAAAAATATATGTTTACTATGCGTTATCGATATTTTGCAATTGGTGAATGAACAACTTATGATGTACTTTGTATTACAATTTCAAGGAGTTTTACCACTCAAAAATATTTTTTATCGACATCAATCGAAAGACAAACAATCGAACATTTCAAATATCTATATATATACCTACTAGCTGATCCCGTTCATTTTGTTGTGCGTTAAAAATGCCAACTCTATATGAGACTCGATGGTGTTAATGCGAGCGGTATATTATGCCTACCTGCTGTGTATTATTGAAATAATATGTTTTATATTTATTTTCATTGCGAACACGCCGATGAGCGGCTATAAGCGCAACTCAGCCACCTTGGTAGGCAATGTGCGAAAATGCAATTGTATATGCATGATTATACCTGATCTGTACGATGCATCGTTCATGAACCACTGCAGGCAACCAATAAACAAAAAAAATAACCATTTCTACTAAATATACTTATATTTCTAATATAACCAATAGCAACCGTATATAATCAAATATTGTCTTCGTAAATCTTAAAATCTCTGTTTGAGCAACTCCCCGGGTCAGACCTATCGGGTCCAACTGCGAATTCAAACCATTCAGGATTGTGTCTTGTTAGATTAGTAAAATAAAATAAAATAAACTAAAATTGCACTAGGGCAGTTTTTCTGGTAACGCCAACAACAGAAAATGGAAAATGAAGTCGTAATAATCGAATAATCGTATTTCATATAGATAAAACTTAAATTTTATCTCTACTATCGACTAATACGTTCTATGTAAGGAGATTATTACGGCTATAAATAAAATCGAACCGAATAAAAACGGTACGAAAATTATCACTATACAAAATTTAAACTTTACTTTATATAGTGAAACATAATATTAATACCTAATATTCAATACACACGACATATTTCTCCATGTTGATCTATTTTTTTGGTGTTGGCCGGGGGCCCCATTTTAACGATTAATTATGTCATATGAACAATTTTAGCTTGCTGTAGCTTTTTCAACTCGAAAGAACATTTCTTAACTCAAAACATAAACCATCAAAAACATTTTTTAAAAAAAAGGGTTTTTCCAAAATGTTTTTCGTAAAAACCTTCTCCTGGCAATAATTGCGAACAATTAAAAAAATTTGAGCCAAATCAGCCTAGCCGTTCTCAATTGATGAATTGTTATAAATTTTTGGCTCCATAGTTATATTATCTAAAAAAAAATCAAAATATTTTGAAAATGTTATAGTGGGTAGAAAATGCTATTATAAACAAGTAATTTTTGTTCTTCTCGGTTATTTGAAAATCACTAGGACTTTTGACCCCCTCAGGTCCCCAAAGTACGAATTAGATCCAATTTGCTACCAGAGACCAGAAAATCGAATTATCTTTCAATTATTCTTTAAAAGTGATGACATACAGGAAAAAACACACATCACCGTAAAATCAATACATTCATCGTTCTGCTCAGAATTTAAAATGTAATGAATTGAATTGAGTTTCAATTTTAAGCATTGTAGCTTCCAATTTTCTACAGATGATATTATGTATGCATTACAATAATACAGAGCGGTATGATAATAAAATATACCCACACAAAATATTTTTAAAGTAATCTCAATCTTAGAATAAAATTAGATACTTACGTAATGATCTTGTTCTTTCATCAAATTTATAAAAAAAATTGTTTTAACTTCTATTAAATACTAAATAGGTACACCTAGACTTTCGAACTTAGGCCAAAAAAACAACCCTTCATACTTGTTCCATTAAACTCAGCCCTGCAATATATAAGGCATATATCATATTGGTATGTATAAATATTTTCGTTATATTATCCAAGATCACAAAAATAACGTCACTGATGTCAAACGCTGACGGCGGAGAAGCAATAATTACGTTTTTGAATAATTGCATTAAATAATTTCACTATGGGTACCTATATAATAATAATGTAACCTTTGATATCGAAATAATAAATTATTGGAATTTGAATTATACACATATTTATATAACTCTGACTATATAATATTATATGGTTTCAACTGTTTCGAGAACCAGCAATCTATATGCTATAGTGCTACACGAGTACCTAATAGACAGGGACAAAATCTGAGGAAAAATTACTAAAAATAAACATTTTTTTATTACAAAATATAACTTTTCAGATTATTTTTTTTTAGTAATTTGTATTAATTAACAATAAACGGTAGTTAAAAATACGTCTATTTTTTGTCTTATAACATAATATAATAATTGCATAATATGTTCAGGACTTGAATCTCTATCACAAAACCATTGTATTGTACCTAGAACAATTTGATAATGAATTCACGACGCACTCGAGTAATAAATACCAACTATAATTGTAAATATTGTGTAGGTATTATAATATACGTTCGAGAGTGGCTAAGGTTTAAAAATTATTTAAATATATAATTTATTATGTATTCAGTTGATGTGATAGAACTGGGTAATAATCATTGCAGAGTGTAGACACCGCTTGGCGCTCAGTTATAACATGTATTTTTATTTCCACCGGTGAAAGCTAAGTAAACCTTTACACAATATTTATCTGTTCTGCCTACTGAATATTTCATGAAGCATAAAGAAAACTTAATATTGATATTGGGTGCGTTTTTTAATACTTTCGTAGTTTCGTCAACACATATCTTTGAATATGCATCACATAGGTTCCTATATGTACCTTATATGTTCCTATATGGTACCTTATGTATACCTATACTTCAGTGGCGTAGCCAGGATTTTTTTCGGGGGGGGGGGACTGATCAATTTTTTACACAGCGGTGGTTTAGTTTTTGATCGAATACCATGGATCATTAAAATAATTTTTAAATTTTATTAACATTTCGGGGGGGGGGCTGCAGCCCCCTCAGCCTCCCCCCTGGCTACGTCACTGCTATACTTAATTAGAATACCTGGGTATATCGAAAAATAGATACTCGTCCGTTTAAAATTAATGTATGATGTAATATTTTTGTGTGCTAATAATAGTTTGGCTCAAAGAGAGAAATAATTATTAAGTACTTTGTTAAATCATATTAAGTTGGGTAATAAATATATATTATAGGTACATGAATGACAAATCTGTAGCCTGTAGGTAACATCACTACATCAGTACATCAGTATCACACGTGTAAACAATTATTGCGAATTGTTTGCTTTTGACCTCCTAAAGTGCCAACAATAGATTTACTTTCCCATCAGAGAAGATGCTGTTGAAGAAAATCAAAGCATTTCTACTGTCTCACATAAAAAAACACATCATTATACAACCAGTAAATTCATTACTCCATGGAGAATCTAAAAATTAGGAAAAACTGGAACTTTTCGTCAAAATTTGCAATTTTGACTGTATATAAAAAATTATATTTTTCATCGTCAAGACATGATATATATTATTATACGTTTTGAAATTTTTTCGAACTTTTAGTGCAACGAAATCGACGTCTTTTATTTATTTTTTGATTAATGTATAGGTACCTAATGGCTAATAAGTATGATTACATTTGTAATTGAAATATTTAGTCACAATTTATTTTATAAGAGTTTTTAAAATTAAATTTTTACGAAAATTGTCAAAATCAAAAAAAATATCTACCTAAATTATTTTGTAGCTAAAAATTCTTAACATTTTAAATTTTAACTCCTTACAGGTTGAAAACAAAATACAAGCTTACATACTAGTATTTTTTTCACTGGAGTAATAAAAAATAACAATGCAGTGTACAAGGTATTATATGATTATTTTGCTAATCTTATTGTGGTAAATGGTACAAAATTGAAACAATATATTTAGGTATAACCATAAAATAGTAATTACATATGAAAATGGTTTAAGTTAAAGTATTGAAAATCTTTAATTGAATTATGAATAACTCGATTCGTTATCGTCAATTCAGTTTTTAAGAGGGGCTGCAAAAATTTTGATCTGCTCCTGAGACTGAAAAAAAACTTCTCGCTAACAATTGAATTACATTAAAGCTGGTGAAACGTTATGCCCGTCATCCATTGATGTTTAGTTTCATCGTAAATCGAATGTGGGAAATGCATAATAATAACGTTCTAAATATCAATGCGAAAAATTCACATAACCTATTTAATAATAGAGAAAAACGAAAAAAAGTTATTGAATAACTGGCATTTTCACACAATGCCAGTTTTTGAATAAATCAATTTTGTTTTTATTGTATCTAATTAAAAAATATATAAATATGGATACTTGACATTTTCACCAAATATAAGTATTAACTAATGACACATTTTTAAAAATATGTCGGTTCTTTTCGTGCTGTTAATAAATATTTAAAACCTTTAAAAAAAGTATTATGCCATGTACTTTAAAAATATAATACGAAACGATCGTTTTCCTTATAGCAATGAAAATTTTTTTTAAACCATTTAAAGTTTTTTTTTGGGTGAAAATTCTTAAAAATTCTTATTTTAACACCCAGGGCTTAAAAATGTAATACATAATTCATAAATACATAAATTGTTTAAGGAAATAATAAATGTTTTAAGTAGTTAATTAAATTTTTATCAGTGATTAAAGTTCGAATATTGCTGACATTCAATATTCAATATTCTAACATCTAATAAGGATTTATACTCAAATAGTTTTATTTGTTATTTAAACAATATTTTACTATAGACACTTGATACATTCCACATTTATTCAATTATTATTTTACACACAACCCGATTTTTCAAATATTTAGACTAATTTTAAGCTGTTTGAGTTGTTTGTTACTATAATCGTATAGACATTTGAATATTCTTAATTTTTTTTAGGATCATATAAAAATGTTATGTTTTATAATGCTTGATATTTTTAATTAGACTCCACACAAGTAATTGTAATAATAATATTATTATTATTATTACTTAAAATAAACTGTAGTAATTTAAAAATATATATGTTTATGTTGGAACACATTTTTTTTAGGGGTAGATACTTGAAGTTCAAATGTTGATGGCATTTTATATTCAAACGAAAAATTAATAAAACGGTCTCCACTTAGAATCGTTTTTCATTGAATTTAAATTTAACATATCCATCCCCTTATCACAGTGACCTACTCAATGACGAGGTACACTTAGTAGGTACAACAGAGCGATTACCTACTTAATTGCTCACTTTTTTTATAAATATAAAAAAATATGATTATATGTCAATGAGCTCAAAAGTTTAATACAAAGTTCATCGTAAGTTTTTTATAATTGAATTAATTAAAATGTTGAGTGTGAAATCTACAAATCTAACATGAACAATCTAATTTAGAATTTCTTCAAATCTTCGAAATTTGTCCAAATTGTTTACACTTATTGTAAATTAATAACAATTACAATGACAATTTATTTTAATGCAGTCTTTAAGGATGGAAAAATAATATATATTGCCATATGACAATTTGTTGTCATTATATTTTCTTCAAGAATAAAAATTAGTATTGGGTTTGTACAAAATCTTTCTATCATTCAAATTCATTTTTTTTTTCAATTCTAATATTAATATAAATTTATATAGAAGGTACCTACTTATACTTATACAAAATTGAAAATCTGTAAGGGTTGGGCGTTCCCATAAAAAACGGAAATGCACATCAATCATAATGTTCTTTCACAAATGACGTACAAATATAAATATTTCAAGTAGCTATACAACTACTATACGGTCGGCACTTAGAAAATGCATTTTAAAACTTAAAAACTTTATACTAAAATAACAAAAATTTGTAAAGAACCTGAGTTCAAAACCTTTTAAAGTTTTAAATTGTTAAGATTTCCAAATATTGATATTAAACTTGATTTTTGAAGCCTATTTTACTCTGTGTATAACGCTATTAATTTAGGCATAGTATTATTAATTTATTACATTTATTTTTTTAAATCCTAACCAAAAAAAAATTTCGAATTGTAAAATTGTGATTAATGTCCAAAATCTATTTCAATTTAAATACTTATCATCAATACACACAACGAGATGACAGCTAATAATGAAGTGATTTATTTAAAATTGTTAAGTAGGTAGTAGAATAATATACATTAAGATATTACACACAATATTGTTATTTACTCAGAGAAATTCATTTATTGTTTTTTATAAACAAAATTTTTTTTTTTGTTGTTGGTCACTGCTCAGTGCAAGTGACGATTTTATTGTTATCTGTTACCTATTTGAATGGGCGCCCATAAGTAACATTTTAGGGGGGGTCAAAATAAAAAATTTCGGTAATAAGGTAATATTGTGGTAATATTTATTGAGCTACAAGTTCATAATATTTTTTCCAGGGGAGGGGGGGCAAGTGCCCTGTCTTGCCCCTCCCAATGGGCGCCCATGCCTATTTGCTATATAAAATCACTATTTTTGTCGTTGGTTATTGTAACCAGCTGCAGCTAAGCAAAGCTTTATACACCTACTAATCCTACCTACGCTTTTACCACTCAGAAAACTATATCTACACATAAGACAACACACTCGAGCACATAATATATTTAATATTTAATAATAAAACAAAAACATGTTGAATTATCTGTTTTGACATGACTGCATAACTAAAGGCGTGACTAGACCTTAAAGTTAGAAGGGGCTTCTGTCCTAGCATTTTCAAAATAAGTTTAAAAAAGTTGGGGGCTCAGCCCCACACACTCTCCAACGCATGTTATATTAATTGTTACTAAATTTATATTGAATTCAACAAACATTTTATTTGATTATTATTTATTGTAGCGTGTGTACTGTGTACGAACCATTAAAAAAGTGGAATAAAACATTAAATTATTAAAATACCTATATTATTTTAGCTACAAATTCAAATTTTTAATTTTCTTATAACATAGGTACCAAAATTAAATAATTTATATGGGTAACCTAATAATAATGCACTTGTCATTACGGTTTGAGCCTCCATTCTGTATTGGCATTTTTTTTTTAAATTGTCTTTATTTAGAACATTTAATAAATCTTTTTCAATACCTAGCTATAATAGACAACTTAGAAGATAGATTTGACAACAGAAGTTGACCTTAGGTTAGTATTTATTCCACGTATTATTGAAACTATTTACTGTTATTTCTCTAGATGCTACACTTGTTGAAACAGAAAGTGATAAATGTAGTATTTTTTTTATAAATTTGGAAAACAGATTTTTGTGTAATATGCTTTGACCGTTTTAATTTTCCCCGATCATTGTAAAATGATGAGAATGAAATTAAATGATTGACAATCAATTATCTAACCAACATTTTTTATTTTAGTACGGTTTCATTTATTTTATATTTGTTAAAGCCTGAAAACATAATAAAACAAAATTTGACTAATTTATTATTATAATAATAATGATATTTACCAGAATAAGAACTATCAAACATAAGCGTTGTACTTAGGAATATCAAAGGACGATAATAAATGATAATATAAAATCTGTTTAGGTTTTTAGCTAAAGACCCTTAAAATAAGCCGTCGACAAGCACAGCGGTTGTTATGCGGTCATCGTTACTTGCCAGGCCGTACCCTGTGGGGATGCTCAATCACCCTCGATTTTTTTTGTGTAATATTATGTCATGGTGAAATAACTCTTTCAGTCTAGAATACAGCGTTCTACTTTATAAATAACAATACATGGTAAATTCGCTTCGGGTGTATCAACCTGATGTCTTGATAATATTAATTATTAAACATATAATACATTACCGCCAGAATGTGTAATCATACAATTCCCCCCCCCAAATTAATTTCCAGTTACAGCCCTGACTTACTAGTTAGCCGTTATCACTGTTCGTACAATAATGTTACAAAAATAAAATCATGAGTCTATTCTTCTGGGTGAAAACTATTTTTGTGTTTACTTTATTGACAACTAGGTACACCGACTCATATCACACAAATTATATTATATGGTTTTAATAAAAAAACGAAAAGATATTTTAAATTAAAATGTATTAATATAGCTATCGTTGGAGGGAACACAGGAATTATGACAGGGAGGGGGGCGAAAATAAAAAGTTTAGGGGGGTTAGCCCCCTCCCCATAGTTATGACTACGTAGCATAGCACAGTTTGGTCACAACACAATGATTACCTTTTAATGAGTCATTTTCACGGGCGGGAGCCTTTTCGGCCATTCTGTAATAACCGTTTTCGGTCAGTATTTTGTTCATCAATATAAGATTTTAAAATTAGAAATACCAAAGTTTATTATGTTTCTTTTTTTCATCCATAAATCACTTAAGTCCAAACGGCAAACACCCATGCCAATTTACAGTTGATTAATAATTTTAAATGATTTATATTTACCTTATTCAGTTTTGTAATATTTGATTATTATTTACATTAATTTGTCAATTAGATTGAATTAAAATCGTAGCTTAATGATCAGTTATATCATAAATCACATCTTAATATACACAAATCAATTATATTATTATTTATGTTTTTGATGAAAAAATGAGCAATGCAGGTTCTGGAACGATTAGTAATTGTGATAAAATTGTTAATGCACGATAATTACCTATTTGAAGCCATAATGTTTAATATTATTGTTAATTCATATTTTATACACAAAAGAGTTTTTTCAATTTTATATTAAATTCATACATTTGTAGTCTAATTTGCATTCTGTGCAGTCTTAAAGGTGTTTCTATCAATGTTTCTTTAAATATATAATTTATATAGGTAATAAAGGCTTATGATCATTTTCTACAGTTATTTTCCTACCATTAACAAACTGATGGAAGCGTTCAGAACCACAAACCATTGCATAGGCATCTTCTCAATTGGAGAACATCTTGACAGTACCTCTGTTAAGGCTTTACAGTTTAGACACATAAGCAACTGGTAAATTAGGTATCCTGCAGCAAAACCGCACCTAATCCATAGGTAGGTACTGTGAAACATCAATGGATGCAGATCTTTACTTGGATAGTAATACTTTAATATGTAAGAACTTAATATGAATCTTCTTTTAATTTATTTAAAATATTTTCCTCATTCAAGCTAATCTGAAAGTTAGAATTTTGTTTTAGAACATTTCTTAATGGTATTTTTTTGTCTGATGCATGAGTTATACATTTTGATAAATAATAAAAATCATTTAAAACCTTTTTTTACTTTTTGGTTGTTATTTCTGTAATTGCTTTTACCTTATCAGTGGCTGACCTAACACCAGTACCTACTTAAAAATTCATGACCAACAAAAAATAATTTACTTACCAAAAATTGACACTTGTCTTTATTTAATTTAACATTATTATTTACTAATCTATGCAGAACATTCACTAACACGTGAGGTTCTCTCCTTGCTTCTTCCTGAAACACTGATATAATCCACGTATACTTACACTTCTTCAATTCCTTCTAATAATTTGAAAAAGTGTTTATAAAATACCTCTAGTGCTTCATTCAGTCCCAATGGAAGTTGACAAAAATAACTTCCTAAAAGAGTGTTAAAAGTTGTTAACTTAGAGCTCTGGAAATCAAAAACAAATAACCCCTAGGCACTTGACATTTTTATCAAATGTAATATATAAGGTGCAAAACAAGTACTAATTGCATTTTATTCAATAAAATACATTTACTAAAATACAGGCTAAATTACAGGCCATAAGAAAATAATTATTATAAATGTAAATTTATGATAAGGTACAATCGTTTTATGCGTATCTGTATTAATTTATTTTTTATTTAGGTAACAATCGTGAGTTATGGTTTTGTGTAATTGGGATGAAATAAATAATCAGTTATACAAATATAGATGTTATATACTCTGGTCTTTCATATAACTATTTATTTTATTACATTAAGTATTAACCAAAAAATGTGTATGGAATAATAATGTTAGAAAAGCACTAGATACCAATTAATAAAATGTTAACCAAAGTAATAATAATAATAGTGGTAATTGTATTGTATAAAATAATATAAACAGAAACAAAAAAAAGAAGGCAAAGAAATTATACAAAATAAGTAGGTAATACAGTTAATTATAATAAATAATAATACTGTGAATATTTAAGTTTAAATGGAACGCATTTTAAGATACATATAATATACTTATGAGTCAAGACTCATATTTTAATAAGAACAAACTAATTAAACAAACACAAATAATAAAAATAAATTTCTTTGGTTTCTTATATAATTTTAAAAATTAATACTAAATTAGTCATAAATTATAATTTTTTAAGAAAATGGGAACTAACATAAATAATTAGTAAATTAACTTATTATAAAAGACAAGTTACATTAAGTTCAAAATAAAAAATATAATTCTAACCAACATTTAATTTTAAATGAAATGAAAATCCTAAATAATAATATAAATGTGAGTGGAAAATAATTCATTTTGAGATTGTGAATATTTATATATATATAATTATTATAAACTGGTAAAATAACTTTTGTGTTTATTATTGTAAGTTAGATACATTTTTAAAATGAAGAATTTTTTTAAAAAATTGTTAGGTAACATAAAAATACAAAATCAAATCAGTGGAGGGATATACAAAATATAAATAATAACAAAAAAAGTCGGACATACCTATTTTAAATTTGAAGTGAAAACAAATATTATATAATATGCATGTGTATAATAAATGTGAAAATGTTTTACAACCTATATATGAATACACCGTAGACCATCAAATTATTAAAAACAGTTATAAAAATAACATATTTTAAACAAACTTAACTTGTTCACTGCCATTGAGCTTTTTTTGAGCTGCCAAATTGTTTAATACTTCTTTACAGTAAGAGTTCAGTAATATAACTCGTTATAATTAGTAATAATAGTACAAGTATATTATAATAATATTTATCTCAAATTCAATAATATGAACGAATTAATTGGAGTTTCTAACATCAGTAATAAAAATAACTAGGCAAATAATCAACACTACTGCATTTGAAAATGTGATAAAGTTTTCATAAACATTTTTTTTCTGTTATTGATTGAAAATTAAGTAGTCTGAATACAACCCATGTAAATTGTAACAATTAAAGAACAAATAATTCTGATGTTTAGAAAAACAAAATTACAACCAATGAGAAACACATATTTCCTTTCTTACAATTTTAAAATTTAATACATATTTTGATTTTATTATAGTGCTTTATAGAATAAAACAATTTAAGCTTTTATCTAACAGGTATATAAAAACTATAATATTTATAGTATTCACAATAAAGGAAAATAATTAATTGCTGTGTTAATTATTTGACATAAATATTATTATAATATTGTTATAGTGATTATTTTATTGGCTATATAATTATTAATTAAATATCGATTTATGCAAAATAATGTGAAATTACATAATTAGTAGTTATTTTTTAGCCTTTTCCACTAATTTAGATGGTTAATAACGTTAATTTTAGATGTAATAATAAATTTTAATATGAATAAAGTGAAACATGGTAACATAACAAAATAGGAAAAAAAAGTAAAATTAATCTGTAAAATGAATAATGTTGTTTGTAAATTTTTGCATCAAATGTCCACCAATACTTGTCATATCATCATCATAATTATCAATGTTGTACTGCTCTTCATTGAATGCATCAAGTTCATAGTCAAATCTATTGAAAACCAATAATTTATAGTAGATAAATGATACTCGTAAAATAATAATTACAAACCTATCTTCTAGATTTCTGCTTTCTGGCCGACTACTATTGGTGTGTGATTTTGTTGACATTATCTCAATATTATCATCTTTATCATACATAAAATCTACAAAATAAACGTAAAAATATACTTTAATATAAAGTAAATATAAAACAGCATATAAAATGTTTACCATCTTCGGGCATCAATATTGCTTGATGTACATAACTGTATAAATTTATTTCATTATTAGGGTCATATTTAGGCTTTATACTTGGCACATCACATTCATTTTTCATCATATTTAACCAATAAGCATTAAACCAGCAAAACTTTGCAGCTCTTATTTTTTTAGTCCACATTTCATCAAATTCCTTAAAAATAATATAAAATTATAATTTTAGCATATCAAACATATATTTTTAAATTTCTTCTTAAGTATCAGCATCGTATTTATTATTTCTGATGTCAACATCCTTTTTTCTCATTGAATACTGCACCATATTCAAAAAATGAATCACTTATTTAATTATATTTTTAAGCTAACCATAGTATATTGATTGTTGCTAAACATTTTCAAGTATTGATATATGTTTTTCTTACATTGTGCTGTTTTTTAGTAGACTTGAATAAAATATAATAAAACATAAATATTATATTTAAGAGGATGTCAGCTATAGACCTTATACTAATAGACGGAGCATGCATGGCCAGAGGGGTTGGGTAGTGTGGTCATACCAATTTGAGTTACATACGATATATATATAACACATTTATATATTATATAAACTGAATATTATACAGTAATAAATAGTTTATTCTATCATCCAGTGCGCACGTGTTGTATGATGTACTACCTTCATTAGTGCTGTCAAGCGTGGACACTGGACACCGTAATTACATTCACGTCCCGTCTTTTAGTATAAGGTCCATGGTGTCAGGGTAATATTTGTTTTTTCTCTCTGATAATACCCATGTACAGCCTACCAAATATATATTCAGCAGAAAAATATTAATATTACCAAAATATTTCTCCTATAGTCAAACATTACCTGTGTTGCTAATTTTATGATATTTTAATTTTTATGTAAGTTATGTGCATATAAATTATTACAATATAAAAATTCTTATAAATTGTATAAAAATTAAAAATGTGTAGTGACACTGGTGATGTTCTTAACTCAAAGTTTGATAATATATGAAATCACTATAATACTTAAAGTAACAAAATAGGGTTGATTCTGCCAAACATATAATTGTTATGATGCACGTGGGTTAGAAAAAAAAACAATGGCGAGTCTACATCCTCTGAACAAATCAATATGCTTAAACATTCAAGCACGATTAGAAAAGTAAATAAAAATAAACATAAATAATTTATTTAGTATAGCATAATATTCAGAAGTATTAGTAACAGTTTTCATTATAATAAAAAAAAAAACTAATTGTCTTTTTTTATGTGTAATTAAAACAATTGATATTAATTTTAGTTATTTAAACAGCCCTAATACCTATAGTCTAAACCTTATGTTATAATATTAATTATACCTTAATAATATCAAGACAGTAGTTGCTCATTTTACGAACTCGAATGTTTGGATCATGCATTAAATTGATTATATAAATTGGACATTCTGAAAATAAAATATGAGCACATAAATACATAATCAAATAAAAATTTTGCTAAATAAGTATAAAACTTAAATTAAATATTTTTATAGTTAAGTGTGTTTATTATTTATTACCAGTGATGGGTAACAAAACTATGGTTAAAATGTAGAAGTCATATGAATATAATTTAAAATACATACATTTAAAAAATATATTCATTGATTTGTCAATAACTAATATGGACTAATCATGGGCTGGCCAATCACTATATAATATATATGTATATAACTTTTGTGTTGTAATTAGTTACATTTTTAAAAGTAACTAGTATCTTTTTTAGGAGTAACTTATGTTATTAATAGATACAAGATAATAATTATATAATAATTTGTTTTTTTTTTAATTTTAAAATTAATGCAATATAATTTTTTGACTGCAGGATGTTATAATTATGTGTCCCGTTTAATACACTATAATTAGAGAATATTGAACTAATACAATGAACGGCATTAGGGCAAGGTTATTTAACAATATTTTTAAGTTTTAATACTATGAGATGGAATTTAAAATTAAAATGATAAAAATAAATTTTTAGCTTGTTTAAATAAATATTTAGACATCAATATGTATTTGTAAAGAACAGTGTAGATCTATTTTATTCTCTTAGATTATATTATACTATACTCTGTACAAATTAAGAAATATAGTCGATGGTGACTAGGTCTTGCCAGACCGCAGTGAGGCAACCCCAGTTTAAGACCCTCACAAAGTCAACTATCTGAATACCTGCATTATAGTATTGCCACGCCAATGTGTACAAGTTGGCCTTCAACTACGTTTCTTAACTTGAACATAGTACAGTTTATGATCTAAAGCTATTCTGCACTAGTTGAATGATGAGTATTATTTTTCTGGTTTAATAAAGTTCTTTATCATGGAATATGATTAATTTCACCGACCAGGTTTAGAAATATGTTATTTATTTTAACATAAATATGATAGTATCAATATACAATCATAATCTTTTAGGATTGACATATCAATGAATATGTATTTATTGATATTAATACATTTTAATTTGTAGATTTAATTTAAATACGGAATAATTGTTGGTTGCTCGTAATGATTAGCCCACCTCATTCACTATACACTAAATAAAAAAAAACAAAGTTATTTATTGAAAATATATTATGGCAGGTGTATTATACCTTCTATAATAATTTTAAATGTAAAAACCTATTCAAATATTTTAGAAAAACATAATTAATTGAATTGTGTTTTTAAACCTGTATTTTGTATAATATAATCTCCTGTAATTGGATGACACATAAGTTGATATAGAAGGTACATAATTTGTATTGCTAATTCGTCATCTCCCTTTTGATCTGCAACAAATGTAAATAAATAAAATAAAATATTTTGAATTGGTAAATGCATAATGATATTTTTCATTTAACACTATAATCCTTTTATTAATTGAATCCTTATTATTTAATAATACATTCATAAATTGGATATGATTTAAAACTTTAGAACTCAACTTATTTTGTATTGGGTACTAAATATTTACTTTTTAATAAATTAATAACTTGTTGAATTGTTCCATGTTCATACAGTAATTCACCACAGTTTTCATCCTTTGATACAGTACCCAATAGTTTAATAACTTCTATCAATAATCTTGCATCTGTTACAGTTTGATTTGGTTTACATGCTGAAAAGATAAAAATTCAATATTTCATCATGGAGATTTATATGCACAAAAATCTTTAAAACAAGCTTCTGAAAAGACTGTAGTATACTACAAAATATGTACTTAAAATTAAATAAAAACATGTAGAATACAATTAAAGTTATTTTATATAAGAATGATCTAAATTGGGGGAAAATTATCAAATTTCAAATAGCTTATTTCAATATATGCATATGCATATGTATATTTGCAATGTATACATTTTAATTTACATACAAATGTGGTCCCTTTTTATGAGATATTGTTTACATTGAATAATGTGTTTAAAGGCTATATACTATTAAAAAAAAAAAAATACTATACCACTATTCACAAATTGTACCATCCATGAAATTAAATTATTTGACTCCAAAAGTTCTTTAAAATCTACTTCTGGAACGTTTACATTAGCAATAATTCCAACACATTCGATTATGCATTCAATATCTTTTAATATAGTAACTAAATGAGCAAAATGTCCAATAAGTTCCTGTAATATGTATTTAAAATTAAAAATGAATAAAAATTATTATCTAGTTTATAAAAATAGAATGGCAGCAGCTTTTTAATAAAAAGCATAAAATGTTGTAAATATCACTATACTACTTGGCTACTAAATAACCTTATTTTTGGTAATGCATAACTAAATCATTGATGCTATTAATACAAAATTATTCAAATATATCACTACAATATTTTATTAAAGCAACTTTCTAATTGTATAATGACAAAATATTTGTATACTCAAATTATTTACAGAAAGTAAAAATAAAACTTAAAAATGTTGCTAAAATACACAATTCACAAACATATAATTACAAATAAAAGTTTTGGTCATTAATTTTCTTTATTTGATAAGTAAAATATTTGATTGAGTGTATCAACTAGATCAGTAAATTACTGTTTTCATATAAAATGTAAGCTACTGCTATTCTTTTTATAACATAATAATACATACTACAAATTGAGGTTTTAAAGACTCATGACTAGACATGTTGTGAAGGATTTTAAAATACATTAAGTCTGATGTATCAATAGCTAACTGTACAAAAGGTTTCAAACCTTGTTTTTCAATTAAAAGTTGTGAATTTCGTTCATTTAGAGTTAAATTTGTGCATAATGCAGCCAATATTAAATTGTACTGATTAAATGTTAATAATAAATCTGCAATCTGAAATATCAATAAACAGTTTTATTATAACATGACCCAACTATAAGCTAGTTCCAATTCACCTTTGATAAACAATTTGTATGTGAAAACAAGGCTCTAGATCGATCGTCCATACTACAATGGTAACATAGCCTGCATACCAATTCACTACTCTCTTCTGTGCCTGAAATTGAGTTATTTGTTATTTAATGATACAGGTCCATTCAGTACAAATAAATGTAGACTTGACACCAGCTCTTATACAAATACAACAGACATTTTTATTTACCAGTTTCAATAGTGTGCTATTTAGTTTTGATATTATATATCCTATTATGATCTATTATATAATTTAAAGGTAAGATTATAATCTAATGCCCCAAGTAAGCTTTTAATGATACCATTAAGTAAGTTATGACCTTTTTTAAACTGTACATTTTAAAATGATCATAACTTACTTAAAAATAATAATATCAAAAAAATCCTAATTGATTGCCTAGATAATAACCTTACCTATTAATTTTATAATGAGTCAATTCACTACAATATCAAAACTAACAGCACACTATTGAAATTGGTGAATGAAAATATGATATGTCACATGTGGGCCCAACGTCCTCTTAAAATACAAATTTACATTCATACACTTTACCATATCAATCACAGATGTTTTAAATAAAAAGATAAATATAATATTTATTAATTTCTTAGTTACCTATTAATTCTGTTATTTTTGGTAGGAGTCCAACTTTTAAAATCTCATCACTAAGTGTTACATCAAATGATAAATTGTATAAAAATTTAATAGTATAATTTTCCAGACTGGAATTTTTCATCATGAACATTTTGGGTAATTTTTCAACAATTGAATATTTTTTCTAAAATATAAATATAAATATTTTATTCAAATTTATAACATTTTATCGTTGACATTTAAAATAATGAAGAGAAAACTTAAGTCTTAAAGTTGTATACAATCTAATATCTATTCATATCATCATTATAGTTATAAATGTATAATAATTGAACAAATATAATATAATGTACTAAATACTAATAAATAATATAAGATATATAACTAGAGCAATTTATTATCGAACACTATAAACTATTTTTTTTTTTTTTATAAAAATTATTATAATTAAATTAGACTTACCATTTTATCTACATGTTCTTTATAAACTGATAATTGAATTAATAATTTAATACTCATTAAAAGTAAATCAGTACTTGTTCTATCTAATAAAAGACATAATAACTTTATAATGCCTTTGCGAACAACTTTTTCTTCCATAGTTTTATCAATTGTTAAGTTATATATTAGTTCAACAGCACCTAATACAATTTAAATATTCAATAAACAGTTATTTAAATATAAAATCTTATGTATTTTGAATATTTTATAGTGAGAAAATATAAAATTAGTAAACTATAGTGAGTGTAACAATTAAATAATAATTAATGTATATTGGCTTTATGCATTTAAAAGTATTTAATATTAATTAACCTACGAGTATACCACTAATTTAATAGATTATAAGATACATTATGTATAATTAGCTTAATTAAATTCTTTGACCTCTAATATTACACATATTTATGACACTTATGAATGAGAAGAATGATGGGTAACATAAAGTAACAAGTCAAATATTCATTATTTTTAAAACCTTTTAATTTATAGAAATATTTAGTTTAACTTTGGTGGATTCTGCTACAATACAATTTTGCAAAATAACATCAGTGAAATAAACAAATCTGCTGTTTTCAAAACAAGGGTTTTGGAAAAACATGATTTTAGTTTATATTTAACACATTATTGGACTTATTGTATTAGTCATGGCTTGACCTTATAGTTTATTATAACTTATGATTACACATAATTTAGAATTATAACAGATTTGATAAGAAATTTCATAAGCTTTAATTTGGCAGTTAAACATCATGATTTTTGTAAGTTAGCAGCATTATCAATTGTAAAAAATTAATCTACTAGTTCTCTTGACTTTTAATCTTTTAAATCTGAATGCAACGATGAATGTATTATTTTTACAATGATGTGTTGTTTTTCTGTATGTGATCGTGTAATTTGTGGTAGCAAAATGTCTCAAATTTTTAACATCAACATCTTTTCTGATAGAAAAGTGAACCTATACTCCGTTCCACGAGTGAAAATACTTTGCCCCAACTAAATATATATAAATCCACTCCATATGTAAATAAATATTTTAAATAACTATCACCCACAAATTCAGTGGCGCCGATCACTGTATATATCTATGACATATGTCATAGTAGATTTTATACCTGGGAGGGGCCCACCAAGGGTTACTGGGGCCCGGTTGTGGTCCTGGGACATCTGAAGACCGCCTAGAAGGCCTAGTTAAAATTTCTTGTGAGAGTGACATTGTGATTGATAAAGATTTAGTAGTAGATTTTTTGCACAAAAAAGTAATGTATTGATTAAATCATTAATTTTATAAGATTTTAACTATTAATTAAATAAAAGCTTGATTATGTAGTATTTTGGTAATTATTATGTTATGCTATTTTGTATTATGAATATTTAAATGATAATAATAACTAATTAGTTCTCGATTTCATATGGTTTATCTTAAATGGGTCGGTCACAGCTTAGTCACTAGGTAATAGCTTACATATGTTTAAACGTATTAATTAAATATTTTTTCAGCTAATGAATGAAAAAAAAAATGATTATACATTAAATATGTAGTTATGTGGGTAGTTTGTTTCGCATTCAATTGTTACATTGAAAAAAAAATTGGGGGCCCAAGCTCCAGGAGGGGCCCCTAGATTTATGATGTCATAGTATTTTTTAAACACTTCGGCGCCAATGCCCACAATTCCGAAAATTTTAGAGATTGTTCTCTAACAGTAGATTCATAATAATTTTAAATATTTAAAATTAAATTTAAAAAAAGTACAGTTCATTAGATGTGTAGAGAAGTCAGCGAAATAGGTGTGTTAAATTTGAATTCAATGATATAAAATTATTACATATGAAAAACAATTCTGATCTGAGTAATTTGGTCTGTCACTCTATATTATTTTACTATGAGGCATTAACATATAGTAGGTTATATTAATTTTTTGCAAAAAAAAAAGGATTTGATAATTTCATTGTGTATATAAAATATAATAATATATTTTAAAAGTTTCAAATACCCAAGGACAATATTTTTAAATTACAACTCTCCTTTCAAATATCTAATTTCTTGCAAATTTGAACTTTAAATATGTGTAAAAGCTTTTTGACTGAATATAAAGGGCCCGTGTAAATATCTCAAAACATGTGATAATATTTTGAGAAAAGAAAATTATAAAATAAACATTTGGTGTAAGTACCCACGATTACTCATTTTTGAATATCAATAGAATAAGAAAATCATTCCATGAGAAATCTAGTGAATATCCAATGTTGTAAAAATTTGAACATTAAACGATCACAAATTTTAATTTGACTTTCTGGTACACATTAGTTTTGCTCAAGGTAGACAAACTTATGAGGAGTCTTGTATTAAATGTTAAAATTTCTGATGAAAAAAGAAACATTTTTATATCTGCATTAAATTTTAAAAAAAAACTAATAAAAATAGAAATTTTCAAACAATCTAAGTAGCTTAATACGAGTCAAAATATTTATTGGTGCATGTAAAATTTTAATATAAACATTTAGTGAAAATGTCATGCTTCTAAGGCCATTTTTTTTATTTACACAAAAAAATGTATTTATTTAAAATCACCGTATTTTCTTATTTTTTTTCTGACGCTTTTAAAAATTATAGGAAATTTGGACTTCCCAAATTATCAATTTCACTTCCCTGCCTGAAAAGATACTTTAGTTAAAATCAAAGCATCATTTCACCTAAGCATCGTGTACATACACACAAAAAAATAAATATATCATTGTAAAATCAATACATTTCTTGCTCAGAAATGGATGGTCTCTTCTCTCGCGCCCCCTGTCTGAATTGTAAATAATTGTAATTATCAACCCGTTGTTTATTACTTATTATTTCATATTTTCTATATTATTCTATCCTAATATCACTTGTACTTATTGTAAAACCTAATTTACAGATTGTACAATTCTCTTGTTTAAAAAAAAAAAAAAAGAATCTAAAGAATATTGTTTAAAAATATTACATAATACACAAATAAAATAAAAAGAAACAGACCTTTTAATGCTTGATCCTGATTTTTTCCTAATTTAAATAAGTTTCTTCTAAGCTGGTGGACTGCTAATTCATCTGGACTTCTAGCCGATATTCCTGTTTTTATACTATTGGTGTCTAAAGATTTTTGGGTCTTATCTAAACAGAAAAAATAATAATAAATTAGTAGGTATGTGTATAAAAGTCTGTAATTAATAATATTTACCTTTTACAGTTTGTTTTGCACTTTCAAAAGATGCAGAATGCCTTCGACTGTCACTATTAGTACTAGCACTTACAGGTATTTGGCTTCGAACAATTTTAGATGTTATAGGAGCACTTCTAGGAACAGGCAGTTTTGAAGGTGTTGGTACTTTTGATGGTTTGGATTCACGAGGAGCACTTACTATTTGACTTTTAAGCTTATCATAACGATTCAATTCATATTCTAGCACTTCAACACACAACAAACAAATCTATGTAAAAGAAAATTTATAAATATTAGCAATGAAAAATAATATATGTATATAAATATAATTTTTAACTGTATTAAAAGAAAAATGGAATAAAATAAATAAAATAGAATCAAAACTAACTTTGTGGTCAATGAGCATTTTATGAAATATTTTATAAGCAGAAAAACAAAGAAATATGTTTATTATATTTGAACTAAGTTCAAAACTCTTGCGATATTCTTCTCGAAGAACTCTTGCTAAAGCGCTCATGGTTGGCTCTAGAAAACATAGGAAAATAATTTTTAAAAAATGTAATTATATTTCTTTATAAAATATTTCTAAATATATTTTATAATCAAACTACATAAATTTTATAAAATAAAGTGTTATCAATATTTCATTAATTGATAATTTTTAGGAACTTTAATATATTATTAACTATTTTATGAAGATAATAATATATTATTGATTATTTTATGAAAATTGAATGATTTTAAGAGATGGCAATGGTATATTTAGTATCTTATAGTCAAATATTATTAAAGCTTAGGTGGATTAGTGTAATCATCGAAACCCTTAACATATTAACTATAAATTATAATACCTGATGATGATAGTTCTTCAAGGTTATCTTTATCACAGGTTACTTTCAGTATGAATCCAGACCCACGAACTTTTTGAGGCATATCATCATATAACATTTCAATATATTCATCAATTTTAGCCAAACTTGCTTTATCTTCTGGCATTAAACCACATATGTGATATATACTAGATGGACTACTTTCTAACCCCAATTGATTTTTGTCCTCTTTAATTTTGTTATCTATAGTTAAATAGTTAATTTAAGGTAATGAAAAAATAATTTAAGTGATTTGTATTCATTACTTGCAGTTGAGCGAGTTTGCAAATAGTAAATTAAATGCTCTACATCATATAGTTTGGTTTCGTGTATAAGGTTACATTTATGTATTACTTCTTTTGCCAATGCTCTACAATCTGTATTACTATTCAAACTTTTTAAATGTATTACTTTTTGACATTCCTATGAAGTAGAAAATATTTATGTAGAAAATAATAAAGTATGATTAAATACTACATATTAAATTATAAGTTGTAAGTATCATTGTAAAAATTATGTTTCAATGTATAGTATTTTGCAAAATTTGTACTGCGCTAAAAATGAATTTATCTTATTTTGGTAATAATCTTTAACACTATACATTTTTATAATTTTGATTTAAACATGTTTAATTTTTACCTTGTGTTTATTATTATAAATTACTATTACTATCACTTATGTTATAACATTGTATTTCTGACTATGAACTCCAATTCACATCATTGATATTGGCATTAATGAGTAAACTAATAGTTAGGGCAAGGACTTCGATGCAAAGTGTATATTTTGTTGGCTGATCTTAGACAATGCTTTTCAAGTACATAATCTGTCTTATAAAACAGATACATCAACGGTGAAACATTCATTTTTTGCATTTTTTAGCATTTAACATATTTATATAATTTTTTTAATGTTTAGGTAGTAAATTATTTTAAGTTTACTATAAATTATAAATTAACAAGCTACCTAATACAACATTGCATTAAAAAAATAATTTTATTTGTCAATAATTTAGAGTATTATTGTGGTAAAGTACATTTTTGACTGTTTTTTTAAAGCATTTTTTTATGGTTTTTAGAGAATTTAAAACTGGGCCCTAATAATAGTATATATTAACTGGTATTTCCATTGTTATTATTGGTAATGGTTAAATTGAGTTTATTTTAAAAAAAAAATTGTATCAATATAAAATATTTAAATTACTAAATAAATATTGCTTAGAGGACTCTTGTCAAAAACACTTAAACGGATATTCTTATACAAGAATTTAAAGAAATTATACTTCACAAACATTTTAAAAAACCCTTAAATAATTATTTTAATCTTTCAGAACATTTATGGATAGATACACTTTTAATAATTAAAATAAATATTACCTTATGATCGCCTATTACAGGTTCTCCATTTTCACCAAGAACAAATGCATCTAGTTCATAATTTACTACAATAGCAGGTTCTGTTGGATGTGCATCTACAGCTCCAGATCTTACTCTTCTGTGAAATTAATGTGGTAACATTCAAATAAACTTTTAGTTAAGACATTTAAAAAACAGATGGTTTAAAATTCACTGAATAACTTAATATTATTATGCTTAGTATTTAAATGTTAAAGTAAATTATTATTACTCTAAGACTATTAGAGTAATTTACTAAAAAATTACAATTATTGCTGACTATTTTGAGAAATCAAATGCACTTTTAGTTAACAATAAGCATATTTATTTGCAAATGTTTAAGTTCATTAGATTAAGTTAATTCGTAAGCAAGATACATATAAATTCTATATTAATTTGCAATAATTATTTGATATGATTGATAAAATCAAATTAATTCTAATGTACATTAACAATTATGTATAAATGTGGTAAGTAAAATAAAAAGGAGAATATTGTTACATTTATTATTGTATTGTTTTGTTTTCAATATATAGCCTAAATTTAATTTTAAACCTATACCTACATGAGATTTTTTATCATACTTTTAATAACAACACTTATTCTCAAGTAGAGTATTAATGAGCACGTAGATAAATAATAATCTACTTCTTCGGTACCTACTATAATAATAGTATTAAAAAAAATATCCAAAACATACATATAGTTTTAAAAAAAATGATCTCACTTTAAACAAACAATGCTAACCGCAACATTTTCAGATAAAACACGGAAGTAATTTAAATTGAAAAAAATAATTAATGTGAAAAATGTCTACACAGTGATACATGAGTGTTTGACTTAAGTAATTTGAAAATAATGTTGGTAGATGGTAAGTTATGTATGCAATTTTCTATGTACCTAGGTATTTAACAAAATTTACCATTTAAGTTAAATTTCTTTAAAAGATCTGATGTATAATTATAGTAAAGTAACACATATTATGTTACATCTTAAATGCAAATAAAATTAGTTTATAGCAGACGTTGCAAATGTAAGATGTATTTTGTTTTTGATTCCTTAGAATACGAACTAGTGCCTGTATAAGAAAAACATGTAAATTGAACAATAAAATATCAGTCTACAGAAATACAATACAATTATATTAATGCCGCCAAACAACTACCTACTTAGAGGCAACAAATATGTAATATATGAACCACTAACAGTTTGATGAAAAAGAAGGTGATTTGATATAAGAAATATTATTTTTTTTAAACAAATTACGAATTATTTAAATATAAAATATTTCAAATTAAAAATGAGGATCAATTCAATAAAGAAAAATTTTAAAGCCCGCTATATAGTATTAAAACAGTTCATACATCTTGTGTTGAGAAAAACCGTGCATGTATGGGAGTATATGTGAAAATACGAGACAATAGAAATATAGACCTAACATTATATGATTGATAAATAAATAAATAGACCTCACCGTTTTATATAATGCGTTCCTTCAGCAATCATTGTGGAGGTGAAATCCTGCAATCAATGCGATACTGAAAACAAAATGCTTCACCGATTTGTGCAAATGATCGACTTAAAACGTCAACAAGGTTTCAAACGTCATATAATGTTTTTCATGAATAATCATACCGCGCGTGTGCGGTGATAGGACATTTTGCGTAAAATCACGATTGTAATCGTCAATGGAAAGCTTAACGGCTGCTGTGCAAACAGATGAAAACACTGTGAACTCAACGTCAACTATTGTAAATACACCTGACGATGGAGGCTGTATCGGATTAAAGCCACCAATGTTGCATTATATTTTACCTCATTTAAAAAAATTATTGTTACGATATTAAAATAATAAAAATCGTCGATCAAAATTAAGTAGACACCGTCCTAATCATAATATTCATAACAAACAATGTCCGATAAGGTGTATCAGCATCGGGCGTCTTATCAACAATTTGCGTTATCAACCACTGTGGCTAATCTAATCCACAGCTTCTATTCTACTATATAGATATTATCCGTGGTCTAATCCGTAAACATTAGACATAATATGAATGTATGGTCTAATCCATCGGTTTTCAAACTTTTTTTTTCGAGTACCACTCATGTGTACAGTGGCGTAGCCAGGGGGGGCTGAGGGGGCTTCAGCCCCCCCCCCCCCCCCC